>NW_020858054.1:0-883 GCF_000972845.2 Larimichthys crocea | reverse complement strand
TGAAACTCAGAGCTCGTCTGCAGAGCGCCTGCTCGTTGGCCAAGGAGTCTCTATCCTCCTCTCAGGTGAAAATGAAACAACATTATGACCAGAAAGCCATGGCCCGCTCATTTTAACCTGGTGACAAGGTTTTGATTCTTTCTCCTATCTCTGGTTCCACTCTATCTGCAAAATTTTCCGGTCCATATGTTGTGGAGAAGAAAGTCAGTGATACTAACTTTATCATCCAAACTCCCGGCCGCAGACGCAGAAACAGATTGTGCCATGTGAACATGATGAAGCCATACTTTACACCAGGAGATGGAAGTGGAACATCTGAAGTTCCAATATCTGTTTTCTCAACAGTGAGCTCTGCCGAAGAGGATGGGTTGGTTATGCGTAGCGCCACACCACAGGGGGTAAGACTGAAGAATTCGGAGCTACTGTCCGATTTGTCTCACTTTTTGTCTCACCTTCCTGATGACCATCATAGTGATGTTGAGAACTTAATTTCTGACTTCCGTTGCTTGTTTAATGATATCCCGTCTCAGACTACTGTCATTACACATGACATTGTCTTAACTAACCCAAGACCCATCAAACAGCATGCCTATCGGGTTAATCCTGCGAAGAGGGAGTGCATGAGGAAGGAGGTGGACTATCTGGTGGAACATGGATTCGCTGTGCCCAGCTCCAGTCCATGGAGCTCCCCATGTGTCCTGGATCAGAAGTCGGATGGCAGTCCAAGGTTCTGTACCGACTTTCGTAAGGTGAACTCTGTGACTGTCCCTGATGCACACCCATTGCCACTTATTGAGGATTGTATTGATGAGATTGGTCCAGTAGAATATATCAGCAAACTTGACATGCTAAAAGGGAACTGGCAGGTTCCATTAACACCCCG
>NW_020858053.1:0-767 GCF_000972845.2 Larimichthys crocea | reverse complement strand
ATAGATAGATAGATAGATAGTCGGTCCTTTTTACGGTGAGCTGCAAGAGTCTCAGACTCAAACTACTCTACTGTTTAAGCAGGAGGTCATGTCGTGGATGGGAGTTGTTGTCCATGACACTGAGCAGTTTGTGGAGCGTCCCCAGCACAGAGCGACCCTTCTGATCAGATTGCCCTCCTGTTCCAAGCATGAAGCGGAAACTACAGCAGCTGAGAAATGTGCAAAAAAACGCCAAGTTTGTCCGTTCTGGGTTACTGTAGAAACACGGCGGTTCAACGTGGTGGAAACCGTGGAAGACGACCGAGGCGTCTGTAGATATAAAGGCTCATTCTAAGGTAACAAAAACAGAATAATTCTTATTGTGAGATGACTATACACTCAATATTATATTTCATTACTGTCATTCTATAACAGAGCCCCCTAAATCTGACACATTGCATTGAGGTTGTTTCATTAGGAGTCGCCTGCTGTGACCTGGTGTACTTGTCTTTATGCTCACAGTTTTTGAGAAGTCCCATTAACTGTTCTTTCTTGTTGCGTCCTTTCTTTGAGGGATAAACTATAACATGAGCCATGTAAACTCCCTCCGTGCTGCGAGACGACAGACAAAAATCTGCCCAAAAAAGTGTCAGTACAACGAAGTCCAAAGGATGTCAGCGACACTAATGTGTAAAAATGAACGTGTTAATGATTTATTGATGCCAGCATGCTAGACATAGCACCCTTAAGTTGAGTGTTAGTGTGGGAAGTGCCACTGGGTAATGACG
>NW_020858052.1:0-732 GCF_000972845.2 Larimichthys crocea | reverse complement strand
AAGATTATTTACAAAAATAAAAAAAACACAAAAAAGATGACTTAGGGTAAAAAACAACACAATCTTGTGGCTGAAATAAAAATACAACAAATATTAAACATTTCTAGAAATGAAGATGCATAAATGACAGAATCTAAAGTGAGTTATAACATGAGAGTGCTGAAAGATTCCTTGTATGTCTTAAAATAAACCATAAAAAGTATTTTATGCTAGCCTGCAAACAGCCAAATAAGACTAAAGGTTTCAGACTATCTACATGATACTGGCTGCTATTGTATTTTTGATTGTACCAAATGCAGTCTGTAAGTTCAGTAAATCAGAAAATGCAAAACCTTTTTACTTTAACAGGTGTGAAAAGTTGGCTCAGACAGTTTCTGTGACTGTGCAGCCAGGTCAACGTCCGACCATCACCTGTCAGGTCTCTTATTCTCTTGGCAGCTTCTTCACAGCTTGGATCAGACAGCCTGCAGGGAAAGGGCTGGAGACACTGGAGCTTCATACAGCAACACAGTGACTCTAAACGGACAGAATGTGCAGCCTGAAGACACTGCTGTGTATTACTGTGCCAGAGAACCATAATACCATAAACCATCAATAGACCTGAACAAAAACCTTTAAGTTCCTTAACACTTATAGCACGTGAAGTCACCAGAGGAGGAGCCCTCAGACCACTAATGACTTCAACACCAGTTCACTGTTAAAGAGAGAATCAGTCTTTAGATTTTAAAAGAA
>NW_020858051.1:0-534 GCF_000972845.2 Larimichthys crocea | reverse complement strand
TTCTACGTGTAATCAGTAGATATAAGCTAAACTAAACCCTGCCCAGTCCCAATAACCAAACACAAAACCTCCTGTTACCAAACACAAAATACGAACAAACGAGTATCCTCAGATACGTCAAAACACAAACAAACGAGTATCATTAGATACATACAACCGAGGCAAGCTCACAAACACACAACAACGAGTGAAGCCGCCACGATGCTCGGGCGGCTGTGGTTTAAATCTCGGTGATGCTGCTGCGGGGGCCCTCTCATTGGTGGCGCGGAAATCATGCCGCACCAATCCTGGCCCTGCTCAGCTGCCGAACGGGTTGTCCCCGCCTACTCCAGTTTGGGGCCAACCAGGGACCGGCAACTGCGTGGGGCGAAACGGCGGCAGCCGTAACAGAAGATAAGCTTTGTTATCCCGAGTGAGCAATATTCACACATCTTCTGTCACCTTTTGACTTTGACATCATAATCCTGAATATGATGATGGATATTATTTTATGATAAAGACTGAATGTGAAAAAGTCTGAAAAAGTGCTACATG
>NW_020858050.1:0-598 GCF_000972845.2 Larimichthys crocea | reverse complement strand
TTTCTTCAAACACAGCCCCTGTTTGGGAGCCCCTGCTGAGCAGAGTCAGGCGGTGGATCTTAAATTTTACAAGTAAGACTTTTAATGTTGTGCCAAATGTAATTTAAAGATATTTCTGAAACCCTTAAATGAGTTTCAGGACAAAGTAATATTTAATTCATGTAAATTGTTGAATATAACGCTAAAAAAATCAAATGAAACACAGTTTTTGGTGACACTCGACGTTTTCTCGGTGTAAAACGATTATTAGATGGTAAAAATTGACTGAATATGCCGGGACTTGTGAAAAATGTGTCAACCATTGTGTAGTAACTCAAAAATACTTATCATTTTATTGGAGGAAATCATTTTTTTTGCAAAGTTATCGATGAAATGTTATGGAAAAAGATGGCGACCGTTCCATATTTCGAATCAGAGCTAAGATTTCTCTGTCACCGTGGAGATAGGACGTTAGTTTAAAATGTATCCATTTGAATTTCAGTTGATTTATTTAATGGGTTTAAAATGCCTGATGTTGCATGAGTTTTTTAAAAAAAAATTGCGGTGTAAGTTGCGGAGCTTTTTACATTTTTTTTTGCGGGAGGAAGTGAAAGTTGCG
>NW_020858049.1:0-781 GCF_000972845.2 Larimichthys crocea | reverse complement strand
GACACGACACGGCTTCACACAGTCTGAAAATATCCTCATGACAAAAAAAAAAACCTGGTGTCATCGACGCGCAGTTTGCTGCGTTTTGCTGCCACGTCTTAAAAACGTTTTCAACACTCTAATTCTAACACATTGTTCTCTGTCAGCACCTTTTTAAAAAAATTAGTTTCATCGAAGTATCTTCATACTTAAGAGCAAATAGTCTTTGACAGGTGAAGAAGTCACTGCTGCTGTTTGGTGTTGTGTGCACGGCCAACGAGAGTGCAACACTCTAAAATGGGCACGGAAATGCACTTATATGGAGTGTACCTGTTTATTATAAATAAATCTCTCCGAGGCACGTCTTTCTGAAGTGTTCTGTGAGCGTCTCCGAGCATGGTGAAGGCATTTCATAGTTGTCAAATTTTCACGAGTGGATGGGCTTAGAAATATAGAATCCTTCACTCAAACAACATAATGATGGAGTCTGTGGGCCGGTGTTTATTGCAGAAAATCTGCAGCTCTTCTGTGGCTAACATTGATTTTAATAATGATCCTTACTTCCTGAAGCCGAGCAGCAGAAGTTAAGTGACAACGTGTGAATACTACCGGCCTATTTTTGGGTTTGCTGAAAATGCAAGAGTAGTCTCACATGTCAGTGTTTATAACGCGCGGTGTTTACGCTCTGCTGGACGGTCGGCTTAAAAACAGATTGTAGGCACAAATTAAGAGGACACGCACTTCTCCAGGCAACGCTACACTTCTGTCTGCAGTGCGAGCACAGAGCTTTTTTAAAATTAGA
>NW_020858048.1:0-730 GCF_000972845.2 Larimichthys crocea | reverse complement strand
TCATTTGCCTGGACACACAAATACACACAGTGTATATGTGTGAGTAAGTGTGTGAGTATACTGTGCACGGTGGTGAGTAAGCAGTGAACTTGTGAACTGTTTAAATCCAAATGTGTGTGTGTGTGTGTGTGTTTGTGTGTGAAAGGCCTGGTCTGATGACATTATCAGGGCTGGTAATCTGCTCTGTAATTGCCTGCTGCTGACAAGGCAGCGAGGCTGATATGGCTGCAGAATAAACAGACTGTTAACAAGTAGAGGGAGCTCGTCTCCGCCGCTTGATCCACACGGCACGGCGTGACATCTGGACCGGACGAATCAGGAAGAGGAGGAGACAGAAAGACAAGACGAAGCAGGGAGTGACAGGTGAATAAAAACAGTGAAACATGGAGGCAGAGAGTGAAGCTCAGACAGATGTGGACAGGAGACGAGAGGAGGCGGCGAGCTCTGGAAACTTGTGCTATTGTGATTTATATGAAATATAATCAGCTCACTAAATTGCTTTTCTTTCTGCAAGCTTTGGTCAAATTGCACCCCAGAAAAAAAAAACCAAAAAACAATCAGACTGAAGAAACACATTAAGTTTCTTTTTATTGTGTATCTGTATGGAAAGAAGGAGTCAAAGAGGGCACTGATGGAAAATTCAAGTCGACTAAAGATGATGGAGAAACTAAATTTTGATATTTCTTTTTGAAGTGGTTTGCTTGTGAGTATAAACATACGTACGTTGAAA
>NW_020858047.1:0-567 GCF_000972845.2 Larimichthys crocea | reverse complement strand
AGAGACCCCTATAATCCAGGTTTATAACTGACATCAGAAAATGACTGGAACATCATTCCATATTCAAAAGTCTTGATTGTTATCAATTGTATATGCCCACCTTTGAGGTGTCCCTTTTCTTGTCTCCACCAACTGAGATTGTTGCAAAGTACTGGATGACACGCTTGGTGTTCACAGTCTTTCCAGCACCAGATTCTCCACTAGGTAGGAACAGAGACTTTTCAGAATTTGATCAACATATCTGATTATGTTCAACAAAATAAACAAATGTGAAACTTACGTGATCAAGACAGACTGGTTCTCCCTATCTGTTAAATAGAAAACGAAACATTTTTTTGACTGAAATAGGAACCTCATACACTTAAATTGTGCAGTTGTAATAATTTAAATTAACTAACTTACCAATAAGCATGAATTGAAAAGCATTGTCAGAGACAGAGAAGATGTGGGGTGGAGCCTCCATACGCTTCTTGCCTCTGTAGGCATTTACAACTTCAGCATCGTACACTGGGAGCCACTTGTAGGGGTTCACAGTGGCACAAAACAACCCAGAGTAGGTCTGAAAGG
>NW_020858046.1:0-640 GCF_000972845.2 Larimichthys crocea | reverse complement strand
CCAGCTTTTCATCTCTCATCTCCTCTAGGGTACCCAGCAGACCAGCCTTGAAGAACACCTGGACAAATAAACAATAAAAGTAAATGTAGCATGATGAGACGGAATTCTTTCTATCCTTTAAAACAGACAATACAAACATTTCACCAACCCTTACCTTGGTGTGTCCAAATCTGTACTGGTCATGATCAACATCAATTGACCCAAGCAGCTTCTCTGAAGCCTTCTTGTTGTCCATGAACTGGCCATCAGGGATGACACTGGCATTCAGCACCTTATATCTTTGATGAGAGAGTTAATGGTCAGTGTGTGCATTTTCTTTTAATAGTCTGTCATCAAAAATTATGTTAGAAATTCCAATGATACCTCTGCTTGAAGTCAGCATAGGGGATTCTGCTGGGGAAACCTTTTCTGCAGATTCTGATACCCTCCAGCACACCGTTACACCTGAGCTGGTGGATGACCAGGTAGTTCTCCATCAGACCTGTAAAGAAGGTATTCCTCATTTACTTCTTTTTTCTATTTGTTGTGGCAGTAAACTAATAAAAGTAAACCATACCAACAAACCAGTCTACCCCTAAAACACTCTACTGAGATTATGTTTTTCATGTACCTGGCGTCTTTGACTCATTGGGAATCAGAC
>NW_020858045.1:0-571 GCF_000972845.2 Larimichthys crocea | reverse complement strand
ACCGGTTGACAGAAAAAAATCAGTCGGGATTTTTCACGAATGAGAAGTAGGATATGTTTTTTTTCTTGTTTTTTAAAATTAGAAATAGGTTATGTTATCTTTAAAAAAGGGGAGGGAAGACATGGCGACGGTAGAAAACAGCTTTGAAACAGAGGCTGTTTGAAATCACCTGTGTGGAGCATTTTAGATTCCCTATATACACAAATACAACCGTGAGAAACGGACAGACAAAACCAAAACAGCATGGAAATATTGCAGGAGACTGCAACATATAGTGGCAACACGAGCAACATGAGCAACATGCAGCAACATATCAGCCGCCACAGTGAGAAGCAAAGTAACGTTACGCCACATCATGAGTGAAAACTGCACATCACAGCAGTTAACAGCAGTTTACTGTGGGACTGTTTCTAAAGAAAGGAGATATCTGTCATGTGTTTTGTTGTTTAACATGTAAGCTGCACTTTTTATATATTTATATTGTGTTATAAGAACACAAACTGTTTGAGAGTTTCTGTAAAGAAAGATTTTTTCCCTACAAATAAAAAGTATTTTATTTGGTCATAATTTG
>NW_020858044.1:0-722 GCF_000972845.2 Larimichthys crocea | reverse complement strand
AGCTCAGTCTGTTATTCTGTCATTTACCTTCCACAGGTGTGATATTTTCGTTTATATCTGAGTTACTGGTTTAATTATCTCAGCATCATTATAAAACATGAAACTTGTCCTGGAGGATTCAGTCTGGGGCGCCTGGTTTCCCACAGATTCTGGTTCTCACACATTCAAACTCACGGACGTGCGAGCGGAAGCATGTGGAAGCATTTAGAGCTGGCAGCTCCAAATCACCGTGACCCCCGTCAACCCCTAAACACCACCCTGAGAGGGCTTTGAACCCGGTCACAGAGGTCAGAGGTTGAATGAGAGGGGTCAGCACCAGGATGGGGTCCAGGCCTCCCAGAAACAAGCAGCAGCACAGCGGAGAAGACGAGAGACGAAGATACATTTGCACATGCAGGTCTTTAACTGTGAATAATTAAAGTCATTTAATCCACCTCAGTGACAGTGCTGGCAGCTGAACACATGAGAAAAGAGCGCCGCCTCCTGAAACCTCACAGAAAAACAGCTTTTATTTTGAAATGCCTCAACAACTACTGGATGGATTGAAATGTGGATGAGCCGTTGACACCATCAGCTGCAGCTAACCAGGCTTCATTCAGCCTCAGCTCCACCCACGCTCCACCTCTTTGACCGTCTTTGGACGGAGCTTCACAGCAGCTCTTCATAAAGCCATGGGGGTGTCCTGGAGACTGCGTCTAGGTTTTAGACAGTCTGCGGGGACG
>NW_020858043.1:0-568 GCF_000972845.2 Larimichthys crocea | reverse complement strand
GAATGCATCATCAATATGCAAATTTAAATGAAAACTTGAATTTCCATGATTATTTAAATATTTTGTGGGTTTTCCTTTAATCATGTTTATGATGATAATAAAACACAGGATAAAGTTTTCAGACAAATAAAAATACTTTTAAGTAACGTTTATGTTTATAGGAAACTTGAGACTTAAATTTCCCTTTTGGGGTGGTAATCTGCATTTGAAATGAGCAAACTCAAGATTTCTTTATTCAATTTGAAATATACTAAGTAAGTTGTGCAAATAAATAAACAAAAGAAAATCGATCCGCCCCCCCTGGTCAGAACAGACACTCCTCCCTTCATGAGCACTGGTCAGGAAACAGAACAGAGGAAGCAGCTCGGTCTTTCCACGACACGTCTTCATCAAAACAAGATGAAAAAGTTATTTTTGTTGCTTCTCTTCTGTCAAGTTTCATCATCAGGTAAGATCACATTTGAAATCTTTACTTTTAGATCTTTGTATTTTCCTTGTGCATGGCTCAACAACAGACTCTAGTTTAGTTTCACTTTTACATCAGTTTGAAACCGTTTGAACCGAGTCT
>NW_020858042.1:18087-21133 GCF_000972845.2 Larimichthys crocea | reverse complement strand
ACTCCGCCGTCCACCAACTCACACATAATCCGTGTTCTCGTAATGTGTTGAGGCAATCTTAATTCACCTCCCCGAATTGGTTGATGCAAGATGAGCACTCAGAAGATGTGGATTCGTTCAAAGTATTTATTCAAGTTGTAACAACAGCTGTTGGCGATCCTACCACAGAAAATGTATCTGTTACAGCAAAAAGCCAAGTAAGATCTGAAGAGTCCATGCTGCTTCAGTCTTCTTATACTCTTCTACACCTGTCCACTGATGTCACTTCCTCTCTTCCTGTTCTATACGTGGCTGCCCTATATGGTTATATTTCTTTGAAGTCTTTAGCTGCTTTCTAAGGGTGCAGTCCTTTTGCTCTGTCTGTGCAAACCTTTCTGAGACATTCCTGAAATAGCCAGTAGAAGAAATAGAAGTTGTCAGCATGAGTGTGTGTCCCTGCTGAGTTGCACACTTCTTACTGTTACATTCATTTGCTTCATTATACATTCTTTAAGCATTGTGATTACTTGAATAGCTGGTGTGTTTGTGCTGTACATCTCTATCCATAAATGAAACTCGATCCACGGTAAACACAGTATTTTTTATTTTGAAAATCAACCGGGGTTTTATTTTGTAGCTAATTTCCTTCCCCGCACGGTCTGCTCTGTGCTGAATTTATGCGCCGGCGTCCGTGAAAAATAGAAGCTCTGCATATGTGTTGTGGAGGGCTGCCGGACGATGCCAGTCATTCCGGAGCCATGACACAGTGGGACGGAGACTGTGTGAGCTGACACATTGAAACGTATCGGAGCCGTTACGCATGCAGTGTATTTTAGCCTTTAGGGTAGGGCGCTTTGTTTTGGACACAGTGGTCAACGAAGCCCCGCACCCGGTGTATATTACCTGGAGCGCAGGTGAAGTTCGGTGATTCTGTTTGCGTTAGCATTCCGGATCTCACTCGTTGCTTCAGATAGCTTAGTCCGTCAGAACGTAACGGGAATATCTTTTTTCTCTTTGGAGTTTTTCTTCGGAGAGTTGAGCTTCATTTCTTCTTGATCACCGTAAGTAACTTGTTGCGGTGTATGGATTGTACATTGTTGTTGTTAATGTGATGTGTATGTGGTGCATGTTCCTGTTTTGTTAAATTGAAGTTAGCATGTTAGTGTTAATATTGAGGCTTAATGTTGTTATTGGTTAGTGTAGTACAGTTGTCCCTCGCTATAACGCGGTTCGGATTTTTTTCAATGTAATTTTGCATGCGTGTTGTGTGTGTTTTTTTTTTTAACAGCGTACTGTACAGTATGAACGCGCATTGTGTTCTGCGTCCTGATTAGCTAAGGGAGTACTGTACAAAATGCGTTCGGAGAAAAGTGTATATAAAAGTGTATGGTTAGGGGTCTTACGGCCTTAAAACATGTATAATTGAAAAAAAAAGCTGATTACTTCACGGATTTCGTTTAATGCGGGTTAGTTTTTACAACGTATCCCCCGCGATAAACGAGGGGCCACTGTATACATGTTTTGTATGTGGCTTGATGTGTTTGTGTACTTGGATGAGCATAGTTGGTGGCAGCATAATGGCTTGTTTACATGGCACGTGGCATGTATTCAAATGTAATGTGACTGTTTTAGATCTTGTAAACATGAAAATGTTAATGAGGTGTTTGTACGGCTCACCTAGCCTAAAGCATGCATTGAATTCCTGCATAAATGCAAAACATCTTCAAAAAGGATGATAATCACCCGTAATTGTTCCTCTTGAAATGGAGATTAGCAATGACCGAATTCCTGCATAAATGCAAAACATGTCACAAAAGAATGATAATCACCCGTAATTCAACAGGAGGTTCAGTTTGTTCTTGTTGTTGGTGATTCCCACCTGCGTGCTGTGGTGGATGGCTTCGTCCAGATGCCAGAGGGACAGCTGTCCTTTGGCTTCATGTGCACTCCTGGGGCGACCGCAGCGCACCTGAGGACCGAGCTCATGGCTGCTGTAGTTCCTCGCCAGCCTGAAGCTGTCATCGTCTTGGCTCTCAGCAAAAACTTCACTGCGTGCAGGGGACTGGAGAACTCGTCAGCAGACTTTGCCGCCCTGCTCAAGACTGCACGCAGCCGTTGGTCCAACGTAAGTGTGAAATTATGGTTAGAAGACTTATTCTAGATGTGTGTATTTCGGCAATTTTAAGATTATTTGCCTTTGTAATAACATGACATGTAATCGACAGGTTGTAGTACTGGACTTTCCGCCTCTCAGTGTGGAAGAGGTGCAACAGAAGCTGCTGCGCATGGCTTACCACAGTGTTTGTGCGAACCAGGGTATGTGTAAAATTACACTGATATGTTTGAAGATTGATTTATTTACAGCTATGCTACTGAATCGAAAACTTTATGCCTGTTGTAGGCATGCCACGGTTAAAAAATTGAGCTTTTTCGGAGCGGATTTCGGCACGCATTCGCCAGTGTATTTATCATGTCTCATTGCTTAATATCGCTGCAACTGATTGCGGGCGGCCTGACTCATTGTCTTTCGCTTTTACAGAATGTTACACAAGATGGCTACAGGCACTGCTGCGAAGTCTGACGTCAGTGGGTTTCTTTTATATATTCAAGGTTTCTTCATATATTCCGAGTTTCATTCAATATATTCAAGGTTCACTCCATATTTCAAAGTTTTCATTCCATATATTCAGACTTCATTCAATATATTCAGACTTCATTCAATATATTCAAGGGTCACTCCATATATTCAAAGTTTCATTCCATATATTCAAGGTTTCATTCAATATATTTAAGGTTTCATTCAATATATTCAGACTTCATTCAATATATTCAAAGTTTCACTCCATATATTCAAAGTTTCATTCAATATATTCAGACTTCATTCAATATATTCAAAGGTTTAATTTACTGAATGGCGTGCCATATATATATATATATATATATATATATATATATATATATATATATATATATATATCTATAAGTGCCATAGTGTGGCCATCATATATATATATATATATATATATACTATATATATATATATATACTATATATCTATATCTATCTC
>NW_020858042.1:0-12307 GCF_000972845.2 Larimichthys crocea | reverse complement strand
GAGATAGATATAGATATATAATATATATATATATATATAGATATATATATATATAATATATAGATGGCACGTGGCACTATATATATATATGAATGTAAAGCGGGTCATCCATAATCAGAAAATTGGTGGTTCAGTCCCCAACTCCTACAGTCTGCATGTCAAAGTGTACTTGGGGAAAATATAACACAACACCTCTACTTACTTGTTACCTTGTCATTTCTTACTTTATCGACATTCTTGACATATGTGCTCCAACTGTAACCTCCTTTCTGCCTTTCTGATGTACTTTAACCTCACTTGTCATATTTCTCTCAAGCAGGTTCCCAGATTTGTCACACTATAACTTATGCAAGTTCATAAGTTGGCGACAGTGGCAACCCCCCCAAAAGCTTCTCTGTGTTTACTGCCACAGGACAGCCGATGATTTCTGTCCTGTAGGACAGTTGACGGTATTTAATACTTTTGTTTGACATATATTTTGGACAACTTTCCAATACTAAGTTTGTTAAAACATCCATGTGGAGTTGTGGAGGACAAATGTCATCTTGACAAGGATCTGCTCAAGGTTTATGCCACAGATAGTTTTTTCCTTGCCACTGTTGCCAAGTGCTTGATCATGCTGGACATTCTAGTGCACATTGTTCAAACTGTCATCACAGAACTATTTAAATACAACGCTACATTAAACACTTTGTGAAATAAGCAGGAAACACTGTAAGACTGTAACCCTTTATTACCCCCCCTCACACTTTACTTCATTATCCCACAAATTCATAATATATTTCACAACATTTTACAATTCTCACTTGTTACGTCCATTTTATTGTCAATGTTGCTATGTGTACAGTACATACAGACAATTTACATAACATTTCCTTTACATTTCAGTGCAAACAGCAATATGACACGCAATACATATACATATAAATACATAAAAATAAAGTTAAAATGATGATTAATATAAGATTACTCAACTTTTTTTCCAGGTAATCTCACACTTTCTTACAACATTGTACAAATTCATACAATATTTCAACATATCCTACAATTGTATCTTGTAATTTCCACAGATACATCAGGCAGTTTAGCAGAGGGCATCCACACCGTATTTCCACAGGAAATACAATTTTTCTAGTTACAAATACCATTATTGGTAAAGGAGCTTGAGGAATAACTAAACATGTGGCACAGAGGAGAGAGCAGGAGAGGAAAGAGAAGCCGTGGCTAGCAGAAACTGGTATCAGATTTAGTGTGTGTTACTAAAGTTAAAAGACCTGTTTGTGCACAGAAAGTGTAGAGATATGTAGATAATCACAGAATATGCTTACCGTATCATTTATAACCATCCAGAGGTTGCTGGTCCTCTATTATCCCAGTCAACAAGTCAGCCAATTCATCAGTCTTGTCTTTACCAGTAGTAAATCTCTTCTGGCCTCTGCATTTCTTTATTTCAAATCCAATTTGATGTTGTTCCACTGAGTCTATGAGGGCAGATATCATTCAGTATAAACAATGTCACAAAGCTATGACATCTGTGATATACAGATCACAATCGACATGTCTCACCTGCAGTTGCTGTACCGCTCTTGTGGTTACATTTTCATTGAATTCACTACAAATGAATTCTCCTCTTCCTTTGTTCAATAGCAGTCCTGAGCTCTCACAATCTGTTTAAGTAGAGTTTTCATATTAGTATAGTTCTTTGAGCGATTTCTTTTACCTTCAGCCATGTTTGGTGTCAGAATTCCCTCCTCCTTCCTCAGTTCCATTACAGGTTTTTATGAGCACCAATAGGCTAACAGGCTGTGCTCCCGCTTCCACGTGTTCTCGTTTAAGCTTACTCCAGGACTCCACAGTCTGGGACTAACTAAGACAAATGTAAGCCACGTTCATGCAAGCCACTTAAATGAACTAGCTTTACTAGTCTGACTGACCCCGAAAATACACTGCATGCGAACGGCTGCAGAACAGCTCCGCTCCGGAACGGCTGCGTACTCCGCGGTCCGCCAACTCATACATAATCCCTGTTCTTGTAATGAAACGCGATCCGCGGCGAACACAGAGTATTTTATTTTGAAAATCAACCGGGGTTTTATTTTGTAGCTGATTTCCTTCCCCCGCACGTCTGCTCTGTGCTGAATTTATGCGCGGTGTTCCGGCGTCCATGAAAAATAGAAGCTCTGCGTATGTGTTGCGGAGGGGTGCCGGACGATGCCAGTTGTTCCGGAGCCGTGACGCAGCGAGGACGGAGACTGTGTGAGCTGATGTAGTGTATTTTCGGTGGTGATGCTGATGTTTGAAGAGAAGTTCCGCCGACACCGTCTTCGTCGTATAACAAGTTTATTACAACAAGCACAGTGTCGAAGCAAGTAGAAACTACTTGGAGAGCTCCTGGCCGAATGATGAGAGACTCTCCCGATCTATGCCGGACAAGCCTTTATATAGGTTATTTTGTGACATGCAGTAACAAGAGCTCACAGCAAACATACAATGAAGTTACTTAAGACCAAAGAAACAGAAAGATAATAAACAGTCCTTTCCCAGGAAAACCCCCTATAGGCTTAACCTTTGACTCGACTCCTCATCAATGCATCTAAAGAAAGTTTTTCTTCTCCGGATTATCTGGCCGGGCTCCGACCCGTCTGACCTCTCGGTTAGATAGCCTCTGCCCCAGGAGTGGACAAGATATCAGCCTGTGACTAAAGAGGTATTGTAAAATAACCCCCCAGGTAAATAGCCTCTGGCCCCAGGAGTGGTCTAAAGAAGTCTCTTCTTCAGGGCTCCGACCTAGCTGGGTCATATGACCCCCAGGCCAATAGCCTCTGTCTGTGACTAAACAGCATCTTACAATACAGCACATGTCTACAACAGCCTCAGCATTAATATAAGACTATGCTAAGACTATGCATCTATGCGCAGACACCTCATATTCCTCCCTTCGGGACTACGTAGAGTCCCGATAACAAGATATACGTGTTTACAATGATAACCCCTCACAGAATAACCTTAACCATAAAGTATTTTTAATGGAGTGTGAAAGCGAAAAACCTGTCTGGCAGCCATCTTTCCGAAATATCCGTCCATCAATCTAGACAGGAAAATTCTTTCACGGCCCCTCTGCCTCAGGCAGCCACATATAGTACTCCAATCCAATAATTTTACTCATTATATATTGATATCAATTAAAGCAAATACATATGGAGACCTCAGCAAATAAAATAAAAAATATCCACCTTCAGGCTAGTCAACCCATTGCACCCTCCAATGGACCTGACCCTGCCTATCCCCACTGTCCCTGACAGACCGAAAAATAAACATAACGACTGAGGTTCCAACATATTAGCCACAAATTGAATACAATTTAACATTATAAATGGTACAGATTAACATTCAGATTAACATCATATAAATGCATTTCTTCTTTGTCATTCATCGGGGCTCACAGTTCCTCCACAGTGTGGATTCCAAGCATAGTTGAGATGATGTTTACTCTGGACATTCTCACAATGTCTTTGTCCAGAGTCCAGGGTTATTTGTCCTTTTTGATTGTTCTTATTGGAGTCTCTGAATCCCTTTAACAGCTTGGGATCCTTGAATCATCAACCACCCTCATGGCGGTCCTCCCCCACTGTTGTTCTAAGGGAATAAGAAAACACCAACCAGTATCTTTTGTAGAAATAACATATACAACTTAAATCATCAAATCAATTCATATTTCCATAATTGACGTAAATTCCTTGCAAGCATATAAATGACATTGGCTAATTCCCCCCTTTTAACACCAATCGCTATAGTAACCCTACTACGTATCTAGAAATATAGTATATTATACATAATTAAATGGGTATCTTTTCCTCCAGTTCACCTTCCATCCCTACTTCCTCATCCGAATCAGTCCTCTGCATTAATGACATCTGAACCCGATCTCCTGGCATCACTACAACCCATCTCAATATCAGCATCTTGTGCACACATACAGAATCCTTCTCTATTTGCCTCTCTTCCCCTACGTACTCTTTTACCATCGTTAATTCACTTGGTTTACACCATCTGTCATCATCTTTGATATCACACAAACTTATTCAGAAAGTTTATGGAGTTCATGATCTTACTTTGACAATCTATTTCAGTTCAAAAACTTTATCCATCTTTACTCTTCTCTCTTCTTCATTCAACAACATTCTCATTTCCCTCATCTTTTCATGTTTAACTACACTGTCCCTGCATTACTGGTTTACCCTAAATAAACTACTTTCTTTCAATGCTAGGCAGAACACTGAGCTAGTAGAAGTGATACTACCCAATTTAAAAATTTGATTTATAATAATTTTTCATGACCCCACATTTTTTCACACGTTCCTTGGCCCTGTGGAGTGATACACTGCACCAAGATGTTATTTAATTCCCAATTTTACAAAATAAATTTTACTGTCTTGTCAGCGAACTCTTTACCATTATCTGAGGATATCCAAACTGGAAGCCCCACCTGCTTATAACCTCTTCTCATAAAAACTTTGGCAAAAACTTGGCAAATGACTGAGCATCCCTCTGCTTGATTGGACAAGCTCAGGCCATCTGAAAATGGTCCACAACAACCCTTGGCGTCAGAATGTGACGGGTGGAACCTTCACCCCCCTTCGGACATTATTTTTCAAACAGATTGCACACCTGCCTATGACATAATCAATCTGTTCAAGCAAACATGGTGCCCAAAATCCATACTCCTTTATAATCGTTCTCTTAACTTCCCCCCTTGCAACATGGGCTAACCCATGTGCCTCTTGAATCATTAATCCTGCCAGATCTGGAGGAGCTACTATCAGCCCCTCATGATACCCCAAAACCCGAGAATCCTGGGTGGCACCCCGGTCTCTCCCACAACTGTTTATAAATTTCAGGGGTAGCATCCTGCATTAAAATCACATCCCTAAGCGTGATCTATCACTCCAATCGACCTCATGTGTGACCAACAAAACTTTACCCACTCTGTCTGCTCCTGTGACTGCTTTGCGGCCTCATCAGCTGCTTTGTTGTTGCGTAACCTGGACATATCTGCTCTATGGGCTGCACATTTCGCTATGGCTATCTCCTTAGGTTTCATCATAGCATGCAACAGCTTCATTATTGAGCGTGGCAACGTTTCAGCCGGGTTCACTGTGGCACACCTTGCCAAGTAACATCTTCATTCGCTCTAGAAGCCTATGATAGTCTCTAAGCCTCGGCATGGTCAATGTATAATTTACCATAATTCAAAAGATCCTGAGACTATGATGAGTAAGAAGATCACCGGATACCCCATTGTAACAGATGATCCTATCATACATTAAAGAGACTCCAACCATTGCTCTAAACACAGTGGCAACCCAATTTCTACTCTGAATATGCAGTAGAGTAATAGGAAACAGGTTGAGGACTGTCCCTGTGCCTGTTGGCTGACAAAGCACGGCACACGCATATTAACCTCCCATTGAGGTGGACACATACAACAAAAAATTCTTAGAGTAGTCCGGAAGTGCCAATGCTGGGAGCCTCCTGTAACCTTGCTTGACTGTTTCAAAAGCCAAAAGGTCTTCTTGTGTCCAGAAAGATTACAATGAAGTTGAGCATACCTGTATGTTTACATCATGGCTCTCAAAGGCCCTGTTAGGCAGCATAGTCCTCATCCATGCTGAGGAATATCCAGCATACCAAGAAATGTCATCATCTCTCTAAACTGTCTATGGCTTTGGAGCCACGAATAGCCTTAAGCTGATTACCTGATATGCTCCTGTGTCCCTGCGTTATTGTTTGACCCAAATACACTACCTTCTCCCTACAGTACTGCAGCTTCTTCCGGGAAGCCTTATGACCCTTCTCGGTCAAAATCTGCAACAGTTTAATTGAGTCCTTGTGGCATGTTTCTTCATCTGGTGAACAAATGATAATATCATCCATATATTGAATAACGGTACTTTTTAGTATTTGATCTATTCCTACCGAATCATCCTTCAACTTTGTTAAAAATGTGTGGGCTAGGTTTGAACCCTTG
Organism: Larimichthys crocea; assembly: GCF_000972845.2. Classification (NCBI taxonomy): domain Eukaryota; kingdom Metazoa; phylum Chordata; class Actinopteri; family Sciaenidae; genus Larimichthys; species Larimichthys crocea. The sequence goes on along the minus strand of NW_020858042.1, from coordinate 6,279 downwards.
TGGCAATCTCCATACTCATAGAATTTTCAATTGTAGGTGAACCCAAACAAACCCTGACTTCTATGCCAAGCGGAACACTGAAAAATGCTCCACATAAACAGCTGGAGCATCACCATTCTGTGCGCCTCTTTCTTTACGCTTCTCTCCCTTCTTTCTCTTTTCTGTTCTGCTTTATATTGATAAAAGCACTTGTAGTTTTTTAATTACACCGGGATTAAAGGTTCCTTCCACTGGCCAGAGTTGATCAATCCCTGGCCAACGGCGGGACCATTTTGTTGAGATTCGTGAGACCTCTTTTTATTAATGGATTATCTTTTGAACTATATCAAAGAGGCGTGATTACTTTTGCGGTTTCACTATTCTTTTTGGCATCTTTAGCTGCTCAGGTTACTTTTTTCAGTGAACTAATTAAACAACCAATCAACAACTAAATTAATCAATTAATCAATCAATTGAAACAATCAAGTCAATCAAACTATCAATACTCAAAATCAATCACCTAATTAAACAATTAGCCCAACTAATCACAATTAATCAAATGATCTGCATTGTGTGAGGCTAACACTTAATTTGATGTATCACTATTTTCTGCCACAGTCAATGAACCCAAAAGGAAATTTGCCAACTCCAAGGACCTTCAAGGGATCTATCATTGCAATGAGAAATGACACTATAATTCCACACTCAACAGCTTTCCACTTAAAAGAACTCAATGTAACATACAACACAAGTCAGCTCAGAATAGACCAAACAGCAGGAAATGCACAAACAGCAGAGCTTCACAATTGCAATCCACAATACAACTTCTTAAGTGGTCAGTCGTGGCCAAGCTTTTCTAAATAGCACACAAAAGCAGAATATGCTATTTCCCATTTTGTAAATAATATATCTAATTAATCATATGTATATAAGCAAATAGATATCAGCTTCTAGTGATCATAATGCCTATACACATATTCAAACCCAGCAGGTATAGCAAGAGTTCGTGAACAAAAACAGTACTGGCCTTGAGCAGTGGTCGGGGTTGGAGTCTGACGTCACTGAACTGGTCCGTGTAACCCCCTGTTCAGCCTCCGCCTTTCTCTCCGTGTCTCTCCCACAGATGCAAGGAACAATGGAAAAAGCAAGAATTAGATTTTAGTTTAAAAATTCAGATTCAATTCAATATCCTTTTGTAACCCCCCTTTTTCCCATCCGCACTTTTAGGGTGATTTACAACAGGTATCTTGCGCTCTAAGCACCAAACCTCATGTCACATCATTCTTTCACACCAAATCTCCAATGCATTCCACATCTCAAATCCTCCAACCGCAGAACACACTCCACACTCTTCACTCCTCTCAATCATGGTTATCTGCTACAAAGTTATGCATTAATCTCTCCACTCCTTATATATCTTAATAACTATTTTTCCGGAAGCTCATAACAAATTATTAACTCTTATTATTATCTTATAGGAAACGTTCATTCAAAAATAGATGTCTCCGACGATATATATATACATAAACTAAATCTAATAATATAGCAATAGTAATATTTATAAATCAGATAATAATTAACACTGGAATAATGACCATATTTTTAAAAAATGGTCAGACGTAAAGACACACAATTTCAGCCTACTCAAAACTCCCAATATAACAAAACAAACACAAAATCACAATTAACAATCTATCCTAAGCAACTCATTCATACAACCTAATTGAGCATGCCTCAGCCGCGTCCTTATCCTTTTTATCTAAATTTATGCTACCTTATGAAGTGCAGAATATCTGACAAAACGACATCAGTCGTGTCTCGTCAGCCCACGCAGAGCGGTCGTCTAGTCTACAAATATTTGTCACCTACACTCCCAGTTAATATTTTTATAACCAACATTTCTATTCTAATTTTAACAGTAAGTCTTACTCTACCATCACTCCCCCCTACTGCGATGCCAGCAACGCAGTAAAACGATGGAGAGTAAGTAAATTTAAAGGGAACTTCCCCAAAAACAGCACACAGCACAACACACATCACCCACTGTTGTGGATAATTCAAACCACCCCCGAATTCTGTAGACCTGATTTAGAGCAGAGAGATATTGAGTTTAAAGAAGACAAAGACAAGTACTCCAGTTTTCACCTGTTGCAAGAGGGAGAACACAGCTTTGACAGACTCCGCAGTCTGTTCACCATCACACCCAGCTAAGTTCTGAGCTCTCTCTGGCTCCAGCTAGTTTTATTAAATCACACAAATGGTTACATATTTGTTATTATCTTCATACAGGGTAGTCTGCTGGGTGCAGCCGACGCCCGGGTGTGTGTGTGTGCCCTTTTCTCGGACCATCGTGTCCTTGAGTACACTCTGTGCCTAGATTCAGATGCTTTGTAACAGTTTCTAGTTGTGCTCACACACATACCTCAGGCGTCGGATTGCACTCAGACACAAACTGTAATCTGCAAAAAAGACTCTCTGATGTTATACAACATTCTTAAAGCAATAGTTCAACATAATCACACAGTTAATATTCTTAAATGATTATTAGCACTTCAGATAATATAATCCACAATAGTAAGATGTTCTGTGTCTGCTTTCAGTTCTAACAAAGGGGAGTCTCCTATTTCGCTGCTTATCTGCTCGTCTCTCTCTGTGTGTAGGCCTGAACCTGCAACTCCTGCAAACACTTATACTAGTTACACAAACTCAAAAGCAATATACTCTGTGTGACCTTATACTTACCCAGATACATTAACACACATCTATTTTAATTCAAACATTATATACATTCCACAATTCCCTTTGATCTTTACTAAAAGATCACCTTTTTGTTTTGGAAAACTTCGTTCCCCCTTTTGATCTCTCCAAAAGAGACAATTTACATGTTGTTTTCCTGGATCTAACATTTTACTGTGAGTGTCCCCTTTTTGCATGGAGATCTACAATTTTGGGTGGGAGCTCACAGTACATCCAGAGGATGAGAGACACAATTACATAGAGATAACAATCAAAACCTCTACTAATGGGGAGGAAATGTGGGTATGCATTTACGTATTCAAACCAAACACTTTTGTTTTACGGTTAATAAAATGAAGTTGAGTAAAATAATAAGCAAGCAAAACCTTCTGGTTGATAAGACCTTTTTCTATCTCTGTGTCCTAGGCGGTACCACCCCTAGGAGAGTTTTGCAACCTTATTATGGCTATATCACACAACTCTTTAGCAATGTGCGACGATGATTAATAACACAGGTGAGTAATGATAAGATAAAAAGTAAAAGTTATAGTGGATGAATAATAAAACTGAACACGATGCCTCTTGAAGATCTTCTTTCTTCAGACCCCAGGGGTAGACTGCCCTGGAGCCTAGGATCACCACCAGGGGATTATTCTGCCCCTTTTGTTGGAGGTGGGGATCTGTCCTCTGAGTCAGCTGACTCAGTGCTCTTTTCTTGGGATTCGTCTGGATCTCGCTCAAGGAACGCTGTGCTCCTCAGCTGCTGCGCACTGGCTCAATGGAACCAGGTGTCTCTTTTCCCCTCAGGCGGACGGCGTGGGATGTTCTCTCTGTCACCTGGAATGGTCCTGTCCACCTTGGCTCCGACCACTTCCTCTTGATGACCTTAGCAGGACCCACTCTACCTCTGGCGGTGGAGTATGTTGTCTCCTTCCTGCTGGCTTGTGACCTGTTGGAGAATGCGACACCAAGCTCTGCAGTTCGTGAAAATAAGCTTAGAGGTTAGATTCTGATCATCACATGTAGCAAGAGAGGGTCTGGAATGTGGTCCGGGGAAAGCCCTCCCGTCTGCAAATCGTGTGGGGTAACCTTGTGGTTTGATTTACTGAGCTTCTTGATAGACATCAGAGCTAGTGGTAGAGCGTCTAGCCAATTCAATTGGTCGTGCACAGATTTTGCCCAATCTGTTTTGACAGTTTGATTCATTCTTTCACTTTACCTTGTGATTGGGGATGATATACTGTACCAAAAGCGTGTTTGAGGCCCACATGGCCTCTACCTTCTGGAGATCTTGGTTTCTTAAAATGGGTGCCATTATCTGACCTGATTTTTCTCAGGAAAACCATGTCGGGGTTAAATTTGTACATTGTTCACATGTTTTGATCAAGTACTGAGCCTGCTTTTAGAACTGGATGCCACCAATTATGCAATTTTCTCATCATCTGGGCAACGCCCACATGTCCCACCCCATGAGCTTCTTCCATGGCTGTCTGTCTTAGTCCTGGAGGTAAGATGGGTCGGCCGTCTGGTCCTCTCCATAGTCCGTCTGTCTCTGTGCACCCTCTGGCTTTCCAAAGGGATTTCTCCTGTGGAGAGGAGAAACTGTAACTCAATTACTCTGGTCATGTTGATTTCTGTTTGTAGCTCAGTCTCTGAACACATAAGTACTGTCTTTTCTGCCCTGTCTATGTACCCTGCTGTCTGTTTTGCTGCTTGGTCGGCTGCGTTGTTTCCCTGTGTCACTCTTGTCTGTCCCTACATTGTGTCCTTTACATTTTATGACTGCTACTTTTTTGGGAAGCAATAGTGCTTCGGCCAATTCTTTCTTCATCTCAGTCTCCATGTCTGGTTGGTTTGTTACCGGCTGTCAGAAATCCTGCTCTCAACCACTGCCCTAACTCTACATGCACTGCTCCTGCTGCGTATGCTGAGTCTGTGTAGATGTTGACTTCCTGTCCTTCTCCAGGACGTTTAACTGATGACCCATGACTATGTGTGCAGTTTTTTGTATTAGCTTTGCTATCCCTGCCGCGTTTTGTGTGGCACTGGGGTGTCTTTTTCCATGTTGTCTAGCATTACGCTATTGTACATCAGTATTTCCTATCTCCCCCTTTCTCTGGAACAGAAACACCATTCATGCAGTTTTCTGTTACAGAGACATCTAGGTGGAAAGGTAGGTGGTGGTTTGGCGTGGCTAGCTCTGCTGCGTAAGCTAATGCTTGTTCGAGAGTGATAAATGCTGTCCCAGGGCTCGCTTTACCATGCCTCCTAACTCTTTAGCCTGATGTTGTGGGTGCAGAGCCAGTGAGACGTGTGGTGCAGCCCCGTCAGACATCACGTACCACTCTATTGTTTCTGGACTCAGATTAAACCCCCGCCGCTACCCCCCCTCAGGCGCCACATATATGTTCTGGATGTTAAATACCCAATCTTTCCCTTCCAATTGATCCTGAAATTTGTCTTGATACCAATCTGTCTGCAGCCTATCATAAAACAGAGTTACGTGGGAGGATTGGGTGGAGAGAACACATGGCTCGAGAGCGACAGTCCAGGGCGTCCACTGTAGGTAGGCAAAAGCACACCGGGTGTTGTCGAACAGTTTCTAGTTGGAGCATTCCCCAATAAATGTCAGCATATGTTTCTTCATGGGTTGGAGTAGATACTGGCCCCCAGTGGCTGGTCCTTTAAAGTGGAACTGGTGCCATCAGGGAGAGTCACCTTTAATCCATCCGGACTACAGAGGATAGAGCTCCCAGTTTTATCAGGGGTCTCTTCCTAACAATTTAGTGGCACTGTGGGGGGAGTGCACATAGAGTGTCTAGACAGTCTGTCCTCCTACTTTCATTGACAGCATTGGATGGCCAGGTTAATGCTGTCTTGCCTCTCTCTGTGGGGGTGTGTCATTGTTGAATATTTGGGTCTCCACACCCCTCCCAGCGGTCCATTCTGTGACTGCATCTGGGTGGCGGCCTCCGCCTCCATTGGGCATAGGGCGGTGCCAGGGGTGTAGGGTAAAGGGCGGGCCATTCTGTCCCTCCCCCTTCCGGCCGGGTAGGGGTTAGCTGATCCACTCTGACTCTGCTGTTTACTATTGGGGCAGGTCACGTTGCCAATGGCCTGAGCTCCACAAGTGGTGACAACGATCTCCAGTGACGCCGCCCACCTCATTTCGTTCCACCCCTTCCTCGTCCCCTCTCCAGGCGCCCCTCCCCCTCGGATACTGCCTGTCTCTGTGTGTGGCTGCAAAGGTGGGGGCTGGCGCCCAGTGGGGCACCGGACAGGTCTGGAGTCCCTACCTGTTGGGCGTTTAATCCATGTGTCTTTGCCTTATCTAGAAACTCTCTGGATTTTGCTTAGGGTCCCATTTTATCTTGGGCATGGCGGCTGCATTGGGGAGAGGATACTTAGCTCTCATGGCCCTGCCTACGGCTGTGCCTGACAGCGTGTGAATGGTGTGTCATCGCCTAGTGGGTTTTGTGTGTGCTCTATCTCAATTTCCCTAACGTCTGCTCCAGTGAGGCACCTGGATATAACTGCCCTGAAGTACTCCTAAGAAGCTAATCT
>NW_020858041.1:0-3483 GCF_000972845.2 Larimichthys crocea | reverse complement strand
AAAGAGAAACAGACAGCATGGCATTTCAATCAGCATGGAAAATACCACTCTTTCCAATAATCCCAGGTACTGTTGCTTAGTTGTGATGTTGAGAGTCTGAGACTGATTTGCATAAGACATCTTAGAGAAATATTTAAGATGTAAAATTATTATTAACCCGTTGATGTAATTGAAGCACAAAAAGGCAACAATATTTGTCCAATTTGTATTGCTAGAGCAGTGAGGACATATCATGGTCTAGAGCAAATGGCTATTATTTTCACATGCAAAACCTAAAATCATCTACATGCATTTTCTCTGCTTGATTCCATGTAAGCATAGATGGTCTGCTAAGTGTGCCTGCCCTCAGACATTATTTATGAGCTCTGACCTAACCTGACAGCATAACCATGTCACATCGAGTTAGCATGGTTAAACAGTTATTCATGGGTGATGTAATGTCTTGCATCAAAGGCCAAATCCAGACAGATAGGTGTTCTGCACGGTTGAAAAAACATGTTAGTATGCTTTGAACATTTAAAATTCCTTCTTTTTCTCTGCATTTGTTTTATACACAAATTAGTTTGAATCATTCATGCCTTTCATAATTGATCAGAAGAATGTGCTTTTTGAAAGTAGATGGACCCGGACTTTTGATTGATGCCTGGCTTTCATAATACACTAAACATCATAGTGTAAACAGTAAAAAAAATTAAAAGGCACAAGTAAAATCCCATGTAAAATATCAGGCATCAAGTGAGAAACACTTATTAAAGCAACAGCTGAGGTTAGAAAAAAATATAGATGAATTGTGGGAGATTTCACTAGCAAGAAACAGCCTCACGGGTAAGTTTTTTTTTTTTTTTGTTTTTTTTTTTTTTTTTGTGTTTTTTTTTTTTTTTTTTTTTTTTTTTTTTGGTTTTGTTTTTTTTTTTTTGTTTTTTTTTTTTTTTTTTTTTTTTTTGGTTTTTTTTAAACGATTTATTTACACAAACAAATGAGAAATGGGCTATGGGCGGGGATCTTCAAATGCAGTGCGTTGTGGGGGGAGCGCGAAAGGGAATATCTGCCATAACTCCCGGGCATGAACGGACCCCCTATGACCTATGGAGATTGGGAGGGAGTTTTAGAGTAAAGCGATAGAAAGCGGTGGAGGGGACGGGATGCAGAATGCAAGCGGAAACGGAGGACAAGGGTTAGGCATGAACTTTTGATGCTGGACAGTAGAAGTGTGGTTGAGGCGTGTTCCGGCTCCTGAAATGCCGCTTTAAGAGCTGAAAACAATAAAACCAACAACAAAAAGTGTCCCTCTGGTTTGGCCCTCCAGGTCTTCAGTCAAAAATAAATTTGCAACAAACATGAGTTTGGATTTTGGAACAGAAAGCATAAAAGCAACAACAAGGACTCTCACTGGTTAACCTTTTTCTAATATGGATCTAAACATAAAATTGGATGTTAGGTAGGTCAGAAAACGACACAACAACAAAAAAAAGCAGCAGAATTTTAGTTTAAGATATTAAATCCGATCAAGTCCATAGAGGGTAATTGTGGTAAGAAGACCAGTACATTCTAACTGACAAAAATAATAGTATATCTGTTAAGAGTTTTGAGTTCACCAATAATTCTCTAATCTACAAAACAAATAAAGACACATTAACTGCATTTCTTTGTAACTTTAATTATCTGTAGAATAATGGTCACACTTAACAGAAACAAACTGCACAAATGGACTCATGAATATAGGAAGTAAAAAGATCTAGGTAATGTCCTTAGTGTAGATAGTGAATATGGTGAAAACGTATAACTTGTCCGCTACATATGTTCATTACCAATTTATTTAATTTGACTTTGCTTTTTACCAAGCATTTTTTTTTCTCATTATTCTACATTGCTATGAAATATAATCACAATCACAAACAACCCACTAGGGATAAATTCATTGCTGCCAAGAAAATAGCATCTCTCGGCTCGGATTGTTTACACATACTGGTATTTGAATTCAGTAATAATGGGAACATTTAACAACAGATTTGCCCAGCAAAGTAAAACTCGATTGCACAAGAAAGTCAACCCCATAAACACCAGTTGCGAATAGCTACACATAGTTAACAGTGAAACTGTTGAATCTTCAGAGTGGGTGGAGTGCTTTGTAGCCAGGTAAAGCAATAGCAAATCAATATGCAGACAGATGGTACCGAGATGGGTGCAGGACCTAGAATTTACCACAAGGGATTTAACTGTAAAATCAACATAAAACCTACTCTTAGTGTTTTTCCAATTGAAAACAAAAAGAATGTTATATGGGCTGACCAAAATATATAGTGCTGCAAAACTATTACATACGACAGTAGGCAACACAATCCATTGAACAAGTTTCTGGCAAATACTACTTAGGCTGGTAATTAACTGTCCTCAATATTTTAGTTAGGTATATTTTTAGTCACAACAGGAGATGATACATTAGGACAGGTCTGAGTCCTGATCGCTGAGCCCATAGATGAGAGAAAACTCAGAAATCTTGGGAGAATATAAATAAAACCACATAAAAGTACTCCGATAGGTCAAATAGTAATCTTTGGGGTATTGTTGAGAGTGAAGACAATAAGAGAGGAGTGCATAGTTAGACAAGAGACCTGAGGCCCGCTGCACCAGATGCAGCAGCAATGTAGTACGACCTTAAGGAGCTTGAAGGCTTTTGTCTGTGGAGCTGACCTGGCGGCTACCACACCCAATATAGGAGCAAGTGCTGTCACACCGCTGATACAACACAAAACCAGTATATGCTTGGTCATAAAATATCAGACATTGGCAAAAAAAAAAAAAAAAAAAAAAAAAAAAAAAAAAAAAAAAAAAAAAAAAAAAAAAAAAAAAAAAAAAAAAAAAAAAAAAAAAAAAAAAAAAAAAAAAAAAAAAAAAAAAAAAAAAAAAAAAAAAATAAGAAACTGGCCACGGAAGCGCAAATTCTGTCATTTGTAAGCTTTGGCCAGTTTTCAAATGGGAAAACGGTAACAAGGCAAAGACTTGAATGAGGACATTTAGTGAACTAAAAGCCCAAACCACAATGATAGCTACTCTGTGTTTTTCTGACAGTGATGATGGTAGCATGCCTCAGGGGTAGCACACAGCTACATATCCTCTCCAAAGACATCACCTACCAGTGTAGAGGGGAATTTTCATTTGTTAGTTTTTGTTGAGCATAGCAAGAACACCACATACAGGATATGATGGTAAATATGCTAAACGCAGCCATTAATGATCAATAACTGACTCAGTGCAAGAGAACAGTGTCTGCAAAAAGGAGGTTATGCCAAGAAACATTGCTATGTCAGAGCAAACGTTGGTCCAGCGGCAAGCTTGGCAGTTCTTCCAAATGGAATTTTAACACAAAAGAACTCGAAATAGGACATGTAGTGAACTAAAAGCCCAAACCACAATGAGAGCGACTGCTGTGTTTCTGAATGGGGATGATAGTAGCATTCCTCAGTGGGTAGCACACAGCTACAT
>NW_020858040.1:0-1211 GCF_000972845.2 Larimichthys crocea | reverse complement strand
AGCATCAACATGATTTAAAATCTGTTAGTGTTGCTACATGTTGCTACAAAGTCCTCAGACAGCCCAGCTAACAGACTGAGCTAACACGAGCTAACAGCAGCTACGGTTGCTTATTTTATTTGCAGAGTGTGACGTGGGGTTAATAAAGTTCCCGTAGCTCAGCAGCTGTATTTACAGCCACTTCCTCAGCAGCAGTTATGCACAGGTCAGTGTTATGAGACGACATTAACACATGACACCGTTACTAAAGCTGGAGGGGAAGAAGTGCCAACGGAAACATCACGGAGCGAAGAAACAACCTGCAGCAAACTCGACCGCTGGAAAAGAAACATCATCCCCGTCATGCAGCAGAGTTAAATATAGAGAGCGCGGATGAAAGGGGCTTTTGTGAAGACGGCTCGCTTTTCTGTATCGCAGTGATTCGACGCGCTTTATTTACATGTCCGGCTCCGTGGTGATTTACATGTTATCTGTTTAAAAACAGGAAGCTGACCAGGACAGACGAATATTTACATGTTCTTTATTCCCTGTTACAAATATAAATGAAGGATAGTGATCTACTACGACTCGGTCAGATGTCTGAGGACTTTATAGCAACATTTAGTAACTTTACTGTCGGAAACTTACAGATTTTAAATCATGTTGATGCTACAATGACTTGTAATCAGGTGAATCGTGTTAGCTCAGTTTGTTAGCTGCTGTTAGCTGTCGTTAGCTCAGTTTGTTAGCTGCTGTTAACTGTTGTTGTCTCAGTTTGTTAGCTGCTGTTAGCTCAGTTTGTTAGCTGCTGTTAGCTGCCATTAACTCAGTTTGTTAGCTCCTGTTAGCTGCCATTAGCTCAGTTTGTTAGCTGCTGTTAACTCAGTTTCTTAACTGCTGTTAGCTCAGTTTCTTAGCTGCCGTTAGCTGTTGTTATCCCAGTTTGTTAGCTCCTGTTAGCTGCCATTAGCTCAGTTTGTTAGCTCCTGTTAGCTGCCATTAGCTCAGTTTGTTAGCTGCTGTTAACTCAGTTTCTTAACTGCTGTTAGCTCAGTTTCTTAACTGCCGTTAGCTGTTGTTATCTCAGTTTGTTAGCTCCTGTAAGCTGCCACTAGCTCAGTTTGTTAGCTGTTGTTAACTCAGTTTGTTAGCTGCTGTTAGCTGCCATTAGCTCAGTTTGTAAGCTGTCGTTAGCTCAGTTTGTTAGATGCCGTTAGCTCAGTTTGTTAGCT
>NW_020858039.1:0-1423 GCF_000972845.2 Larimichthys crocea | reverse complement strand
AGGGTGAGTGGCACCTCATGGGGATATTTAACCGGGGGGTGGGGGTGGGTTTCATTTGTTCATACTGACAGCTGTCCGTGCATGTCGGGACTCTTCGTGTGGATATTTCCTGGGGTCGCTCTGACCACGGTCTCGGCTGCAGTGAGTCCACTTCGCATTTTGAGCGACGCCCCCAAATTCCGTGCAGAGTGTTTGCAGACCCTCCGGGACGGAGAGGTGGAGGAGGAATCGGCAGCTCCGCCGTCCATATACACTACAATCACCAGCACGCCATTAGTTCATGACTTTATCACATATCTGACAGGAGAGTTTCGACCGCGTTCAGAAGGTAAGAGGTTTTCCAACACACTTCCTTCTTGTGTATTCTCTGTTTTTGCTCTTGTCGTGGTGTGTGGGGGTTTTTCTTTTTTTTTTTTTCCTTTTTTTTTTCCTCCTTCCTTTTGCGCGCAGCAGCGCCGTGTCGCAGCGACCACTCGGACTGTGGTCAGCTCGCCCGTGGCGTCGGTCCCTTCCTAAAAGGTAACATTAATCCCGGCGAAACCATCGATCGTGTGTCCAAATCGAAGCATCTAGATGCGCGCACAGACCTCCTGGAACAACATGTATGTCCCGTGTTTTAATCGCCGGAGTAGTTTTTTTCCTCCCCTTCCTTCCCTTTACAAACGTGGACATGGAACACAGCCTGGGTCTTTTTTTATCCACAGCAACCGCATCGTTGCGCACCTCGCCGTCTCCTCGTCCGTCGATACCAGACAAAAGACAGCCTGTTTTTTTCTCTCCTCTCTCTCCACGCTTCTCCTCATAGTCTTCCTCTGTCGGGGCTTTAAGCTTTTGGCTGGCACACATAACAGCAGTCGTCAAAATGTATTTGAAAAGCGCGCTCCACATTTGACCTGCGCATATGCGCATATCTTTGCATATTGTTGTCGCTCTGTTATTGATTGCATTGATATACCGTGAAATTCTTAAAGGGATACTGCCTCCTGTATGCGGAAATCGCTGGCAAGGCATGCACTCCTGCCTCATACATGGCTGTGTTCATCTCTATTAGAGCAGTTGTTGTTTCTGCATGGATATACATTTATGTTATATTTTCTGAGGCTTCCGGATGAGATATCTCCTCCGCTCCTGTCTCCTCTGTTTACTCTCTTTCTGTGCTCATCCCTCCAACATTTCTATTCTTAACCTTCCTCTCTTCATCCCCTATTCATTTCTAGCTCTCCAGGACTCTGAGGCTGCTGCAGAGAATGGGAATAGGGACACAGGCCAAGGCTTGCCATTTTGGCTGAAGTAACAGCAGGACGGTTGTCAAACCCCGCATCGGCTTCAATCCCCCTTCTCCCTCACCTCTCCTCCCACACACTGACACACAAGGACGTACACCCCCCCCACCTCCCCCATCCCCCCCCCCAACACCACCACA
>NW_020858038.1:0-660 GCF_000972845.2 Larimichthys crocea | reverse complement strand
GACAGGCAGACAGACAGGCTAACAGGCAGACAGACAGGCTAACTGACAGACAGGCAGACAGACAGACAGACAGACTGACAGACAGACAGGCTAACAGACAGGCTAACAGACAGACTGACAGACAGGCTAACAGGCAGACAGACAGGCTAACAGACAGACAGACAGACAGGCTAACAGACAGACAGACGCACAGAAGGACGCACAGACAGACAGACAGGCAGATAGACAGACAGGCTGACCGACAGACAGACAGACAGGCTAACAGACAGACTGACAGACAGGCTGACCGACAGACAGACAGACAGACAGACAGGCTAACAGACAGACAGACAGACTGACAGACAGGCTAACAGGCAGACAGACAGACAGACGCACAGAAGGACGCACAGACAGACAGGCAGGCAGGCAGGCAGGCAGGCAGGCTGACAGACAGACGCACAGACAGACAGTCTGGGTCCAGTCTGTGGTCCTGCTGGTTCTTGGAGGTCCAGTTCAGGGTCCAGTGTTGTTGCTGTGATAAAGGATCAGGTCTAACCCGGTCCAGGATCCTCAGACACAGTTTGAACCTGTTTCCTCAGAGACGGTATCACCATTCCAGTCATGTGTCTGTGTGTGTGTGTGTGTGTGTGTGTGCGTCTGTGCGTGTGTGTGTGTGTGTGT
>NW_020858037.1:0-680 GCF_000972845.2 Larimichthys crocea | reverse complement strand
TTGACAACAACTTGGTCAGAACATCCCTAAACCTGCAGCTCTTGTGGAGTGTTCCCTGTCTGCAGTGGTCAGTACCTATCAAAAGAGAACTGGTGACAGGGGCATGGGTGGCCAAGGCTTGTTGATGCACTTGGCGAGTGAAGGCCGGGCTGTGAACGCCCATGTTTCTCTCTAATTTGTACACATACATAGAAACTCTCAGACCTGTTAAATAAAGCATCGCCATTTAAAGAGTAGAGAATACAAACAGTTTTTTTTCTTGTATCACCTTAACAACCCCAGGGGTATGAACGTTGGCAACGCATATTAGAGAGTAGTGATACTAGAATGTTATGGTGGGCAATTGATTAGAAAGGAGAGTTTTCCTCAACCCCTAACCAAGAGATGCAATCTGAAGTTTACTTGCAGGAACATCTGGAAAGGCTGTTAAATCCCCCTCCTGGTGAGGGAGAAATCCCACCACATGTAGAAGACTATAATGTGCACAAGCCTCTATTAGACCACCCTATTACACTAGCAGAAGTCCAACATGTGATCGACCATCAGTTGAAGCCAGGAAAAGGATTTTTGTATCTGGCTACTCACTAAGCTGGACCCCTGCTAGATTGATCATGTTATTTAAGAAAGGTAATCCCCTGAAATGTGATAACTATCAGGGGATAAGTGTGATCGATAGTGTT
>NW_020858036.1:0-1117 GCF_000972845.2 Larimichthys crocea | reverse complement strand
CCTTCCATACTTGACCTTTTAATTTAACTGTCTTTGTATCTCCTGTCACAACATGTGCTGTGTTACTATACGGTGACGTTCTCTGTTTTCTTTTACATGATTTAAGTCAGTTTACATCATGTTTACTCACAGGACTAGTGTGATAGTGCTACAAAGGTTGACTTACATTGCTTATAATATATTCATTCAACATCTAGCTTAAGGCTGAAGGCTTGTCGCACACTGTGCCTGCCCAGAGTGTGCAACAGGGTCAAGTAATCGTGACTGTCCCTGTCTTAGGTTGTCCCAAAGTTTTCAGGGGGATCTTACCCGTCATTGGTGAAGCAGCCTTCCATACTTGACCCTTTCTTATGAGACATATCACTCTATTTTGTTTTTCATCAGTTCGGTCATTTTACACGAGGTTGGCAAAGGTTAGGTTAGCCTTGTATTAACTAAGTCAGGGTTTGGTTAAGTTAATGCAAAAACTGTTTGACTATCCAGTTGTTCAGTTAATTGGTGGTGGCATAAATATTCTGCTCTAATTTACATCTTACATGCAGTCTCAGTTATGAAGAAGAGATACTTAACTTAATCCCTCAACAGGGAAATTTTTTTTTCACTCTGTTTCATTTACATGCATTTTTAACCCAGAACACACACACATGCAGTAGAAGGGCTCATACACATGCAATGTGGAGAGAGATGGTGGGGTGATGGGCAGCCCCCCTGAGGAGCGCCCTGCAAGCAGTTTGTGGGGGTTCAGGTGCCTTGCTCAAGGGCACCTCGGCAGCACCCAGGAGGTGAGCTGGCACCTCTCCAGCTACCAGTCCACCTTCCATATTTTTAGTCCATGCTAGACTTGATCTGGCCACCCTCCGGTTCCCAAGCCAAGTCCCTATGGATTGAGCTACTGCCGCCCCTTATCCCTCTCCATATGTTTGTAGCTGCTCCCTCTTTAACATGACATGTACTCAACTGCATTTTGTGTGCTTCAGAATATTCACAGCACGACACTGGATAAGTTGCAGTCTACCTCTGTACCTCTGACCTCGTCCTCACTTACAGAAACTCCTGCTCCACCATGTGTTGAGCTCTAAAAGCCAGCCAACGTTTGGAGCTTCTTTTTCCTGGTTTG
>NW_020858035.1:0-580 GCF_000972845.2 Larimichthys crocea | reverse complement strand
TTATTCTCATATTCTCATTATCATCATTATGTGTATGATTCATTTTATGATCTTTCTGCATGATATACATGTTGTTGCACTAAATACTACTTTTTTTTTTTAACAATACTGTTTATTTGATACATGTAAATTTACAAAAAATTAAAGCACCGGACAGTAAAGCTGCAGTATATGTGTAATGTGTTCCACCTACAAACACCCACAGAAATGTAATTCTGAATATTGATAAATTGTTAATTAATAATAAATTATCTATTTAGGAGCAGATGAAGTTTGTCCATGTTATCGTGAAGTTTTAGATATCACAACCTGCACATGTAACGAACATCAACATAAAGGCACATCTACAGTTTATGTATCAGGTACCAATTAAATATTTAGAGACACAAAAGATCACACATTAAATGAACATGTAGTAATAACTTTATGCTACATTTTTTTAAATATTTGGACTTAAACATTTATATAATGAGACATTTTACATAGATTTGTGTGTAAAAGCTGAAAAAGTACTGTATGAATATTACAGTAAAATAACTTATCTGTCATTATTACTTAATGACAATACTTTATATAGTTT
>NW_020858034.1:0-5385 GCF_000972845.2 Larimichthys crocea | reverse complement strand
ACAAATTTTTTGCCCGTAATGTTAACCATCTTTCATCAGACCTGTTTACACCTTAAGCTACGTTAACATTTAAGCTTACAACTTTTTGTAATTGGACAAATGAGCTAAATAAATAGCCCTTAAGCCGCTATAAAACATGTATTTAACCCAATTGACACTTTCCAAAAAACGTAACATGTCCAACACTCAGAAAAAAAGAAAAAGCTGCGTTCAAACCGTGCGTTTTCATCCCTTCTTGCCATCCAAAGATTTAGGGCTTTGTGGCGTCTCGAAGAGCCATCACAGCAAAGATGGGCGCCGTTGGTGTGTGGCTGGCCGTCCGACAACCTCTCTGCCCTACCTTTTTTCTGTTATTAATCCCCTGTTTTTATAAAATAAAAATTAAAAAATATAACAAATATTTTTTATTTTTGTTTTTTAAACAATCAAAAAAGTATAAAAGCAAGAAAACCAGGATTTATTCCAATTTTAAAATCCAAAAAAAAAAAGCGGAGTAAAGAAAAAAAAAGGGGGGGAGTGGAGAGGGGGGAGGGAAGGAAGGGAAGGGAGGAGAAGTGTGTGAAAAAGGAAGCAAAGTGAGGTTGATTTAGAGAAGGCAGGCGATTTTCTTATTCATACTTTATTCGTCAGTAGAGGTTCGTACTAAAGAGACCATTTTTTAGCTTAAGTGCTCAACCTCCTACTGGTGTTATGATCCGCCTGATCCTCTAAAATCCGTTGATTCCGTCGACAAATGATGCGATCCAGGACTTTAATGATCAGACAAGCCCACCGCCAACCTTGTTTCTGGCGTCCGTACCCCTCTTCTTTCCACTTATGGCGCTCTTCCTGGGTCGGTTTGCCAAGCCAACAGCCCGTCGCAGAAGACGGAGAAAAGGAGAGGTGGGATGATTATTGCCCGGGCTGAAAGCTCACCTGCTCGTCATCACGTACAATGCTCGCCACCTTCGCTGTTGTGTCCTCTCCCGGAATTACGCCGGATACGCCTACAATCCGAGGCTCCCGTGGACTACTCCCCTACGATGGCCTGCTGCCAGCCGTACCGGAGCCGGGTGCCCACCTTCCCTCGCCAGCCGACCCGTAAGAATCCGGGCCTCCCAACAGACGGACCGGCATCTCGGTTTCGCATGGCTCTCTCAACCCAGACCGTCGTAAATAAGACTTTTTTTATCCTAAACGACTTTCTTTTTATACTCGCATTCCTTTGGGAATTTCCTCCTGCTGACCTGAAACTGGGCTGAAACCAAAGGTGGAAATCAGTCTTTTTTACTGAGCTCCTCCCACCCCAGCCTGGTTCTTCTTTTCTTCAGCTCCCCGCCGAGTGCTGGGGCGAGCGGGGGTGACTTCGATTGCTGTTTAAATGAAATTTTTAAATGTAAGGATTCTTCCCACAGTAAAATACTCCTCGTTTGAAACTGCAGGTGTTTGCCCGGGTGGAGTTTTACCATTCCTGTTTTGTGTGCGGTTGTCTTATCGGCACCTCCCCAAATAGAATAAGGGCTTAGGGGCGGAGGTGAGGTGGGGGGGTGCGAGTATAGGGGGGAATTTCCCCTGGCTATGACATTTCTCCCCCACCAAAGATGACCAGATTCCTGGAAGATGTGGGGGGAAAAGTTTCAATGTTTTTCACGTCCCTGTTGCCCTCTGGCCCACATTCCGCCAAACTTGACTTCAAAAGCCTTGTTGGTCATCTTTGTTTTTAATCTGATTCAATCCGCTTGATAAACCAAACCCATCCCCGTTTGTGGGCCACAACAGTGGACCTCCGTGTATTTCCTTTGGGCTCTCAGTTGTCCTTAACGAGAGATTTTTCGTGAGACTGCAATTTTTCAGATCTATCTCCCCCATTGTTGTTTTCGAAGTGTTTACCCCCCCAACCCAGTCAGTTAAACCTCCCAGTTCCATCCTCTGTCAAGCGGCGGATCTACACCCCCGCCACGGCCGATGAGTTTCACTTTGCTGGCCTTTAATACGACCCTCAACAGTCCCCCTTTTCCTTGAATGGCCTTTGGCTTTCCTCTCTTGTTGCTCCCTGAAAAAATCATTTTTTTCTTTCCTCCCGTCCACGCTACCTGTTGCAGGATTCTGGACTCTATTGCCCCTTTTTTAAAATGCATAGAAATTCTGCCATGCCCCAAGATCGTGACCACCCTGCGTTTGAACGATACCACCCCTCGTGCCCTATCAGGCCCAACGTTTTTTGCAGGCAGGCCGGAACCAGATTTTGAGAAGGACAAACCTGCATGTGTTCTTCTGGGAAATTATTTAAGGGTCGACTGTCCCTCTTGAATGTATCAGCGATAGCCCGTAGCTGTGACTGGCGATAATGCCAGTATCGTCTTTCGAAATGATCTCTTCTACGCAGCAAGTACATCTGGTCCCAAGTGTTTATTTGCCTACCATTAATGCTGGTTGTGTGTAACACCATCGCACTTCTGCTGGACTGAGGTAATCAAAATAGCCACTTTGTGAAAGAATTTTTCTTCATTATGTTTTTGTTAACAAAGGGGAATTTCGGTCAGAAAAAGACAATCTAATTGTGAGTGTCATTTTACAATCCACTAATGTTTACGGGTAACTAAGGATTCTTGTCTGGTGTTAGCTCCAGCCCTCGTCCTACTGTGTTTTTTGATCTAGTTTGAAGCCGTTGGTTCCTCCCTCTCTGCTCCCTTGCCTAACTCGTTCTGCATGCGACCAACGCTACAATGAAATATCTGAAAAATCTACAACTTGCCCAGTGGATATGGTTTTCCTGCCCAAATTGCTTGAAAATGGTTTTTTCGTACCTTTGGGGCCCAGTCCTCCTGTTTTTTTTTATCAACTCCCCTGCCTTTTAGATAGGAACTGTCTACAGCTTGCTTTTTTTAAACATGCTTGTATGGTCAGGGCCCTCTTCTTAAAACACAAGCCCTAACCTTGACACACCTCCTTCTTATCTAATTGTTTAGACCTGTCCTCTAATCCTGCCTTTTTTCTACTCTTCTAAGTGTGTTTTAGAAAAAGTGTTTTTTAATTCCAATTTACAGTCCTTTTCCCTTGGGGTGATAACCTTCTGTTTTCTTCTGAGAACATCTCAATCTGGGTATTCAGATTCTCGCACAGCCACCTGCGTCCGCACTGTTAAAGGTTGCACATCGACAATCCAGCTCTGCCCCGGTGGATGCCAGTGCACGGCTGCTGTAACAGTTTGTCTTCGAACCTCAATGCAGCCTTTTGACACGGTGGACCACGCAGTTTCCCCCACATCTCCCTGTCACGGAGTTCTTAGTAATTATGTTGGCACCACTGGCAACCTGTTTTAACAGGGGCGTTTACATCACATACTTATCCCGGTAGAAAGAGGCTTTAGGGTAGGGTTGGTGTGAAATGTCATCCGACTCCATGTGGGGCAACGCTCGAGGTTGGAGTTCCACAAGGGAATCTATTCGTGGCAGAAGAAAGATTCTCTGACTTGCTACATGTTTAATACGACTTGGGTCCAATGTATAGCCAGGCAAACGGTCTTTATGCCAACTGTTTACGCAGAAGAAGAAAATCTTTATCCTGCCCAGTGAAGCCAAACAGCAAATAATCAAATGTTCTTTTTTGTTTGAATTTTGTATGGCCGATATTAAGCCAGTGGTTGGCTCAAAACTTTTCTTCATTTAAACGAAGGACAAAACTGAGTGTATTGTATTTGGGAAATACTGGCGACGGCTGGCCCTCGGCACCCTGTCCCTCTAAGCTTGAATTTTCAACCCGTCAAGAAAACCTTTAACCATGCTGGGATGTGAACCTCTTTGTCCCGACAGTCCCACCTCAGGTTTTGACGAAACTCTATCCACAAACGTTGTAGGACGAGTTTTTATTTTTCGTTGATCCAGGCTTTTGCGTCTGCCCTGTGCCAAAGTAAAATGTTTTTTTAAGCCGACCTAGAGAAAGCTCATACAATGCCCGTAACTAAGCTCCTCCTAGTCTAAGATTTATTGCAATGCTCACTTATAAAAATGATTGCGCCGAGTCGTCCCAGTCATCCACGCCAGTACACTTCAAGTTGTCGTCCCGCAAAACGCCCCCCTCCCTGTCTGCCCGTCCCTTGTTGTTAAAAAACGGACGACCAGCTTAACTGATGCCGCTTGGTCCAGCCTGAAACACAGATCTTGTTGGTGTTTTTTCAGTGAACTCTCTCAAATGTAGTACAAACCTTTTCAAAGCCCCTATCGCATTGGCGATTGCCTGTTCCGTGAGTAAAGTGATATGATTGGAATCTTTGTTTTTACACCATTTCTTTGTATTATATTGTAGAAAGACCCCTCCTTAACCCTTTAGGGTCCCCTCTTCGATGAACGCATCCCTGGCAATATACCTGCAACGTATCTGAGTCTCTTTTCTTAACTGAAATAACCACACTACCCCCGGACTAGAGCCGATGGAGGTCCAAAGGATTGCATCAGTGTTCCACGCTTGGTATTGCCCCCGTCCATATACTATACCACCACCACTTCGAAATCTGTGTTGGACCGAGCCGTTCATTTTTCTTGTTTGCATCCGCCTCCTACGCCCTCTTTCGAGGAATAATAAGCTACGTCCCTCCCCAAATGTCGTCAGTTGGCTGTTAACCAACCGTATTTATCTAAGTGAAAACACCAAACCTGGGCACTTCGCTTGTTAAACCAAATCTCAAGCTTAAAAAATCTACTTATCCTAGGATGGCCTTTTTTAAACACCAGCTCGTATGATGAAACCACTTTTTTAGTTAGTTCTTATGTTCACGATTGGGGATCCCGGTTCGCCTAGGGCGGGCGGCAGGTTGGTGGGTAGTGGTTGTGTTGTTTTTGGTTGGGAAAAGAAGGGGGCCTAGGGATGCGAAGGGCAGATTTTTGTTAAGCGTGAATTGAGGACGCAGGACATATATGGATAAGAAAAAGGGCAGTAAGCTGTTAGTATACGGCAAACACGTTAGCTCAGTTAGAGGTTTATGAAAACCTAAAAATAACTCCTGGAAATAAAATAAAAAATAGTTTGACATCTTGGGAAATTGTTTTCTTGCGGAGTTAGCCTTAAATATTACCACTTCCATATCCGTATGCTAAATACGAAGCTAACGTTACACCCAGCAGCCGCCTACTAGTGGCAGATTACGTTAGCAGCAGTTAATTAGCCGTTAGCTGTAAAATACTCTGATATCCGTCCATACAATATGAAAGCTCCGTCAGAGGTTTATAAAAACATAAAAATAACTCCTGAAAATAAAATAAAAAAATTGTTTGACATCTTGGGAGATAGTTTTCTTGCGGAGTTAGCCTTAAATATTACCACTTCCACATCTGTATGCTAAATACAAAGCTAACGTTACACCCAGCAGCCGCCCCTTAATGGCAGAGTCCGTTAGCAGCAGTTAATTAG
>NW_020858033.1:0-644 GCF_000972845.2 Larimichthys crocea | reverse complement strand
AATTTCAGACCCGTGCGACTTGTAAAAACACATGTCCTCCTAAACCTCCACGCAGGTCAGAGGGTATAAGACTGCATGATTCTGACAGGACCCCAATGCTTAGGAATCCAGACGGGGCAAAAAAAATTCTACTGGACTTGTTGTTTTTTCTTTTCACCGGTTCATTATTCAGGGCCCCTGGGGGATCCTCTGTTCCAAATCTGGGGCCCCTGGGGCCAAAGGCTGCCGCGCGGCGGCCAAAAAGACATGTTTTTTAGTGAGTCCCCCAAATCTGACCCTCTTCTTTTCCGGTCACTATCTCCTGATAACTCATCAAAGCTTTGAGGCAGGGGGCTGAAATTTGAGTATGCGTATCAGGACGTGGGCCACAATCACTGTGCCAAGTTTCGTACCCGTGGCCCCTTGGGAAGGGTCAGAGGTCAGGTCGTTCTGTACTCAATGAAGCCTACTACCTACCTTTTTGGGATTAATTTATCAATGCTTTAAGGCAGGGGTCTGAAATTTGAGTATAGATCAATATATATCAATAGACTTCCTAAACTGATATTTTACTACCCTACTTATACTGTGTACTTACACAGCCAAATATTTAATTGTCCTATTTTGATGATATGATATTATTTTTTTCCGTGTGTGTGTGTATG
>NW_020858032.1:0-640 GCF_000972845.2 Larimichthys crocea | reverse complement strand
GATGATCCCTGTGTATAAATTATGGGGCTTCTTGTGATGTGCTTCACGACACGTGCTCGGTTGACTCTTGTGGAAATTGCTGTGATGTCTTTTCATAGTGCACTTTTGTGCTCTGGTGTTTCATTGCTGGTCAAACCTGCCTATGGTAATTTGTGTGCATATAATATAATGAAAGCTTTTCATCAATCAGACACTTCTGAGCACTGCCAGAAAATGTGATGTACTCCATAGCTTAAAACCTAAAAGCATTTTTGTGGGTTGAGTTGGCCGGTGTTCAGTTAAGTTTTCTCATTAACCTCCGTGTTCAGTATTCAGCCGGCGTCTCCACTGATGGCTACTGATACGGTACACTCTGCTAGCAGAGAGAAATGTGATTGGTATACAGAACTTTGGAGAAGGAGCTAGATTGTTCGAGATGTGAGCATCCTCACTGATGTGCATGACTCAGCGTTGCGGAGACGGAATATGGCGCCACAGAAAGAAAATCATCTGCCATTTGAAAAGGCGAGCAGCAGCAATACATTAATTGAAATATCGATTATTTGTCTCATTTAACAAACAAATGAGTAAAGCTGTGCACTGTTTATATCATGAGAGACCTTACCGGCTGTGGGGAGATTCATGCACTGTGAGGATCATT
>NW_020858031.1:0-736 GCF_000972845.2 Larimichthys crocea | reverse complement strand
TAGGTCTTTCAAAAAATAGTCCACCGGCTTAATTTTTGCAAAGCTTTTTATTTTTTGTCTTCCTGTGTTTTCTCAGTTGACACTGTCAAAAAGGATATCGTGTTCCTTCTGGATGGTTCTGATGGCACAAGGAGAGGCTTCCCTGCCATGCGTGATTTTGTTGAGAAAGCTGTAGAGAAACTCAATGTGGGGCAAAACAAAGACCGTGTCTCTGTGGTCCAGTACAGCAGAGATCCAGCTGTCCAGTTCTATCTGAACACATATGCCACAAAAGAGGATATTGTGGATTCGGTCAGAGGGCTGAAACACAGAGGAGGCACACCCCTCAACACTGGAGCAGCACTCCAGTACTTGAGGGATAATGTCTTCACAGCCTCTGCCGGAAGCAGGCGCCAGGAAGGAGTTCCACAGGTTCTCGTACTGCTAAGTGGTGGAAGATCTTTTGACAGAGTTAATGAACCAGCCTCTGCCCTCAAACAAATGGGTGTCCAGATCTTTGCAATTGGAAGCAGGATGTCTGACAGAGGAGAACTGCAGACAATATCCCATGATCCCAGTAATGCTCTATTTGTGTCTGAATTCACCGACCTTCCTACTGTACAAGAACAGCTCTCTTCTGTAATGGGTAGAGTGCTGGTGAGGGCTACGCCCATGACACCAACAGTAACTGGTAAGACAGTGACAGATTGTTGCATACCAAGATCAAAATAGTATTGAAATTTACCTGTGAATGTGT
>NW_020858030.1:0-841 GCF_000972845.2 Larimichthys crocea | reverse complement strand
CATTACCGCAACTCCCGAACAAACACGCATATTTCCCACTATCAAATACAAGAGAAACTACACATGCAGAACACCATAAGGAATCCCCAGGGAAACCCTCACAAAGACAAATGACGTTGTAGGACCACAACTTCATTCAAACAATTGGTCGTGTACCAAAATGTGCTATGAAGCTAACAGGCCTACCCCTGCAGCAGGACCAAAATAGCACCAAATACTGACAAACGCCATAACAAAACAGATCACCAAGATGGACGAGCCCCCAACGACCCGGCTCTAGAGCCATGACAAACACACAAGGGAGACACGGATTGAAGTCCAAAACGGAAATGATTTATTGTAAAGAACTAAACAACAAACATTTTTTACCAAAAACAAACCAAAGAAACGATGGGGTGTGTCAATCAGTCAATTAGTGGTGAAGGTGCATGTATGCATGAATGAAAATGTGTAGATGTGAGATGTTGTGTGCCATAAGAACAAAGAAAACCAAAAACCATGAGGCAGCCTGGAGAGGTGGGTGGAGCCTGCGAGAGAGAGAGTTAATGGGTGGAGCTTTATACTCTCCCTAACTGAGGCCCAGGGGTTTCCACCAATCAGCTGGGTATTGGAGCACACACTCAATTACACAGGGAACCGTCACAAAATGAACAGATGATAGATTAATAACTGTCTTGTTCTCTCCATCAGATTCCTGTGAACTCACAGTCGACACAAACACAGTGAACAGAAACATCAAACTCTCTGACAACAACAGGAAGATGACAGGTGTGATGGAGCGTCAGTCATATCCTGATCATCCAGACAGATTTGACCCCTGGCCTCAGTTGCTGTGTAGAAC
>NW_020858029.1:0-1465 GCF_000972845.2 Larimichthys crocea | reverse complement strand
AAAACCTGGACGTAGTCTCCGTGAGATGCTGAACCATCAGGATGTTCAGCTCCTCAGACTGATGAGCAGTGTATGAATGAGGTGTTTACTGTAAAGCACTATGAGTACAGTCCATTTACTATTTGTTCATTAAATAATAAATCTTTGTGTTAACGGTCTGTGTGATGGCGACAGTCCAAGTCATCAGACTGTAAACTTTATTTCCAGTGAAGGACAGAAATGAATAATTCTGTTTTCAAAGTCTTTTATTTGAACGTCGAGTCCACGAGCAGATGACTTCCTTTGTGTGGACACAGGAGACATTTTCATTGTCGTCTTGTTTAGGAACAAAAGGTTTTTTCAGCGTTGATGCTCGGCGCTGTGTGAATGTAAATGTTCATTATAACAGAGATCACAGGGAACAGTCGAGCTATTGAAGAGTCACTGAGCAGCAGCTACGACTCCACATGAAATATGAATCAGGCTGCAGAGCTGCTTTGTTCACAGCTAACATGAGCTAACATGAGCGATAGACAGACGAGCATGAGCTAAAAGCACTACAGCAGCTAACATGAGCTAACAAGCAGCTAACAAGCAGCTAACAGACACCCTTGACTTAAAAGCGCTCATGAGCGAAACCAGCTAACAGAACGGAGCTCACATGAGCTAAAAGACTGAGCTAACAGCAGCTACGATGAGCAACATAGCTAACAGAGCACAGCAGCGAACAGCAGCTAACAGACTGAGCGCTAAATGAGCCAGCAGACTGAGCTAAACAGAAGCTAACAGACTGAGCTGAACATGAGCTAACAGACTGAGCTAACATGAGCTAAAGCAGACTAAGCAGCTAACATGAGCTAACAGCAGCTAACAGCAGTAATCAAACTGACGACAGCAGCTAACATGAGCTAACAGGATCTAACAGACTGAGCTAACAATGAGCTAAAAAAAAAACAGACTTGAGCTAACAGCAGCTAAACAGACTGAGCTAACATGAGCTAACATTAGCTAACAGCAGCTCTAACAGCCGCCAACGACTGCTAAATGAGCTAACGAAGGAGCGAACAGCAGCTAACAATGAAGCTAACATGAGCAACACAGCTGAAAAGAAGCTAACAGACTGAGCTAACAGCAGCTACAGACTGTCTAAAGCAGCTCAACCGCGACTAACAACCTGAGCTAACATGAGCTAAAAAACGACTGAGCTTAACAGCAGCTAAAAGACTGAGCTAACAGCAGCTAACAGACTGAGCTAACATGAGCTAAAGCATCTAACAGACTGGGCTAACAGGAGCTAACAGCAGCTAACAGACTTAACATAACATGAGCTAACAGCGCTAACAGACTGAGCTAACATGACTAACAGCAGCTAACAGACCGGAGCTAACATGAGCTAACAGCAGCTAACATACTGAGCTAAACGAGCTAACAGCAGCTACGCTGGCGCATTTACTTCAAACTGTCCCACATCAGAAACTCTGTAAAT
>NW_020858028.1:0-592 GCF_000972845.2 Larimichthys crocea | reverse complement strand
GGTTGTTGTGGTCTTTAAAAATCCTGACCTGCACATCACTATATCTCCATTTTCTCGTACGTCCGCTTCCGAGACGAGGCCGAGATCTTCAAAAAGTGGTCCCAAGACAAAGGCTGATCTCGAGTCCAACACTGTCCCTTAATCATATTTTCTGAAGGGCTTAGATTAGCTTTTCACATAAGCTTTCATTCTTTTACCAATACTTTGGTTTATAAAAACCTCAGTTGTACTTTCGTGGTAACAAGCACATGTTAGGATGCTAACAGGCTAAACTGAGATGGTGATCATGGTAAACATTATGGGTACAGTTGAATAGTCAGAAGAATTAGCTCCTAAGTCCTAGAAACAGTTTTTACTCAACAGTCAACAACACAGAACAGTCTTCATGATCAAGTTTTATATCACGTCATCACGTCATTTCACACAGTTCACTAAGCAAAATTGATTATGCAACCGCACGCTATCTACTTAGCACACATGCTTTGAGTGCTGTCGTGGAGATGAGATTTTATTAATTACAACATAGATAGAAAGATACATCTGAATTGAAATTAAACCAGTGCAAAGATACAAATAGAAAACTATATAAAAA
>NW_020858027.1:0-1485 GCF_000972845.2 Larimichthys crocea | reverse complement strand
ATAAATAATAATAATAATGCATAATAAAGATTATTTACAAAAATAAAACTGATCTGATAAAAAACACAAAAAAGATGACTTGTTTATAAAAGGGTAAAAAAACAACACAATCTTGTGGCTGAAATAAAAATACAAAATACAAAATACAACATTTCTAGAAATGAAGATGCATAAATGATGTAGAATCTAAAGTGTGTTATAACATGAGAGTGATGAAAGATTCTCTGTATGTCTTTAATTAATCCATTGAAAGTATTTTATGCTAACCTGCAAACAGTCAAATAAGACTAAAGGTTTCAGACTATCTACATGATCCTAGCAGCTGTTACTATATTTTTGATTGTACCAAATGCAGTCTGTAAGTTCAGTAAATGAGAAAATGCAAAACCTTTTCACTTTTTAACAGGTGTGAAGTGTGAACAGTTGACACAGCCAGCCTCTGTGACTGTGCAGCCAGGTCAACGTCTGACCATCACCTGTCAGGTCTCTTATTCTGTTGGCAGCCACTACACAGCTTGGATCAGAAAGCCTGCAGGGAAAGGACTGGAGTGGATTGGAATGAGATCTACTAGAGGTTCATTCTATAAAGATTCACTAAAGAACAAGTTCAGTATCGACTTGGACTCTTCCAGCAACACAGTGACTCTAAACGAACAGAATGTGCAGCCTGAAGACACTGCTGTGTATTACTGTGCCAGAGATCCACAATAACATAAAGCGGAGGAGCCCTCAGACCACTAATGATTTTAACACCAGTTCACTGTTAAAGAGAGAATCTTTAGAGTTTAAAAGAAGATCATTCATAGTAATTAATATATATTCTCTTTTACCATTGTGATTGAATGCATGTATTTTAAAAGCAAAAGGCAAAATGTCTCACATGATAGAGTAAACACTTTATGCTTCTATAAATCTGTGTGTCTGTTGTACGTGTGGCTGATGGTACCAGTTAAAAGAACAGCAAAGTGTCACAAATGATGACAGTGTAAACAACAACAAATTCAGTTCAGTTTAATATAATGCAACCCAGTGTGACCCCAACTTCTAACTTTTCAGAATGACCTAATATAAAGCAAAGATTAGCTGTTTTAAGCATTCAATCACCCCCTATCAGCTATACCTGCTGATTCTTGAGGATCACAGGGTAGCAGAGGCCAATCTCAGGTGAGAGGCGAAAAACATTATGAACAGTTCACCAGTCAATCACACAACCAATTTATATTCCATTTTCAAGTCCAATCCCTGTGAGGAGGAGCCAATGCAAAACTCAGAAGTCTTCCATCTCTACTTATGTGACTGCAGAGAGGATGACAGAGAACAGTGGACACACAGTTTAACATGATGGACTATAGGACAGGACTGCTGCTTTTAACTATCTGCTGGGCAGGTGAAGATCTTCACTGATGTTTCATTTGATGTTTGGATTTAAGTTGTAAATTTGTTGTATGGGATTCTTGTTGTTGCTGTCTTGACAGGTGTTGATGG
>NW_020858026.1:0-628 GCF_000972845.2 Larimichthys crocea | reverse complement strand
GGAGTTTTACAGTGTAACACATAAAACTAACTAACACTGTTAAAATACTGCACTGTAAAACTATTCAAGCTACAGTGTATAAATATTTTGGCACCTTAATTTTCCATGTGAACTGTTTCCTGCCCTTACTTCACTACTATATATATCATTTTGATCCTTTTGATAAACCCTTTGAAGTCACAGAGTCTTATCAGTAAATCCTTCACTCAAAGTGATGCTGACTCGACCAAGGAGAGAGAGGTGGACAGCTAATCCTCTCTGTCACTGTCTGTCTGTCTGCTGTCTGTCATTGTCTGTCTCTCTGTCACTGTCTGTCTGTCTCTCTCCTGATGTCCGTGTCTCACCCTCAGCTCACAGATCATGTGTTATTGATTACTGATATCCAATCGATCAGATCCTTACCTTCTGCATGTCCATCACAGAGAGAGAGAGACGGGGGACGTAGGCACCGACAGGAAGTGAAGTCACACACATCACAGCCCACTTCCTTTTTTCTGTGTCAAAATAAGAGTCTGGCGGGTTAGGGTTACATATTTTACAAAATATTTTATTTTATTATTTTATTTTTATTTTATTATTTTGTTCATACATATGAAGTGTGCCTGTGTGAGTGAGAGGAGTGCCTGTA
>NW_020858025.1:1625-2224 GCF_000972845.2 Larimichthys crocea | reverse complement strand
CCTGGTGTTCTCATTCAGATCTCAACTCCCCTGGGCCAGCTGTGAGAACACCTGGAATACAGGTAAACCTATTTAAAGCTCACATAAAATTATATGTTTAGTAGTTGTTGTTGTTGTTGTTGTTATACTTGTTTTTTTTTCTAAACCAGCTAACTGTACGAGTCTTCAGATTTTGGATTCTCCAACAACAAATCAGACAAATCAGACCATGCTGACAAACACCACCTCTGCTGCTACTGAGTTCTGGGAGTGAATTTATATTGGTTTTCTTTTACTGACCAGTTATGACATTCAAGTGACTATATACTGACTGTTTAACACCTTTGCACACTTTTTTTAAACATCAAATAGTTTCTCGAAGATACAAATTCATGGGGTTTTGATGTAACACGCAATTACCAGCTCGAATGATGTCGATAAGAACCTGAAAAACAGAAGACATTTCTAAATACCTGCTTTAACTCTTTATCATATGTTGACATTGGTCACCTCAATCACTTGCCACATTTTCGACCAGGGATTAAATTGTCATTTAGGTAAATCCCTGGGTTATATGAAGAGACATCGCCTTGTACCACTAAATCAAATCAAATTTCTTG
>NW_020858025.1:0-435 GCF_000972845.2 Larimichthys crocea | reverse complement strand
CTTTCTCCTGATTATGGCCACTAATGATCAAGCACCTCATAATAACTAAGTATCACAGTGAACGTTACAAGACGTTCTTCAATAGATAATGCATTTCTTTTTTACATTACAGGTCTGGATAGAGGCAGGAGCTCAAATATTTTTCTCCTACAGCCTGACTGCAGGGACTCTAAATGTCTTGGGCAGTTTTAATGATTACAACAACAACTGTTACAAGTAAGTATAACTGAAATATAACTTTTAAACTACATATCTTAGTTCGCTGTAACTGGCTACCACCTCTGTGATGCCATTTCCTCGCCATGGAATCAAAAAGTCTATATCAACTTATATTTTGGTGTTCAAAAAATGTTTTGTTACATTACACACCAAAAGAAATTCACTTTGCACATGTCCACAGGAATATCCTCTTTTTGACAGTGGCTGTTGTCTTTC
>NW_020858024.1:0-529 GCF_000972845.2 Larimichthys crocea | reverse complement strand
ACACACACACACACACACTTTAAGATGAACAGCCAATGCGAGGCTCAGTAGCCTCTGCACATACAGCGTGTTCCTCTCCTCCCTCCCTTGTTTTAAAGTAAAAGTGATGAGCGGCTCACTCAGTAAGAAAAGCATAAACAAAGGGTACAAAGCTACATAAACATACACTTTGCATATAAATTATTGGCATTTTAATTATTCTAGGTCAGTACTAAGCTGGAAAAACGGTCAAATAAAGTGAGAGGCAGACCTGTGAAGGCCTGTCATGTGTATAACAATATACCCACTGGTTCAACACATTCCACTGTTTGTAATCTGTCTCCACCAAAGCAGTTCAAAAAGGAGTTTCTCAGAGTCCAGTTCATTTACTCTGCAAAGGAAAACAAAAAAACAAGAAGCCTTCAATGAAACGTAAGGGTACAATCCGCTGTATCATGTTCCTGTACAAGTGTCAAAAATGACGTCTTCCATCTCTGTTCCTCCGAGCGATGACTGAGCTGATGGATGTGGGATTGAAACACAGATTTCA
>NW_020858023.1:0-525 GCF_000972845.2 Larimichthys crocea | reverse complement strand
TTCCTCCTTTTCTTTATGCAGTGTCTTCCCTACCGAGGGACAGTGAGGCCAGATGTCAGGAGACAGAGAGCAGCACTCAAGAGAGTCAAAATCAGGGCCAGGCAGGGGACCCGAGACAATTGTTTTCTTATAATGTGGCAGAATTTGTGTAAGATATTGTTTGGGCTTCATAGAAATACAGCAGTGTAGATGTTGGTCTATTTACATTATGAACCTCTGATATAAGTGTCTCTCTACCTCCATCTCCCTCTCTCTTTCTCTGCCTGTCCTTCTCTCTCTGGCTGGGCTTACTGCTGAATTTTCTGTTGTCCCTGTTTATCTTCATTTGCTCAGCCCTGTTTATCTGGAGGAAGATGAGGCTCTTGAAGAGGCAATTCAGCGTAGTCTACTAGACGAGTGTGATGGGCCTGCTGTTAATATTTTTAGGTAAGCAAGTATTTTTTTATTACGGTAAATATCTTGTTTACACCAGTATAAACATTGCAAACAAAATGGAACAATTATATCATCATGCACTGCAGGTGA
>NW_020858022.1:0-878 GCF_000972845.2 Larimichthys crocea | reverse complement strand
CAAAGACGTGGATCATCATCAGCCGGATGACGCCTGGGTGCTCTAGTAAGCCATCTGTAATGGCGCTTACCTTTAAGCCTTGATATCATCTGAATGGGTGAGTTAAATGTGAATTTGGGCATGTATTGGTGCTTATGGAGACTGACTCACTTCTGCAGCCTGTCTCAAGCAGCCACAATTACAGTTTTTAGCACTTTTTTCCCCCCAGAACCAGTGATTAAGGCTTGGTCCACATAGCAACAGTCAGAAATAACAGACCGTAGAATTCTGTAATTGATGTCAATCAGAATCAAGTATTCAATAAAGCCATGTAATAACACTTTTTAAAGGTGCAGTGTGTAAGATTTAGGTGGCTCTATTTACACAATATGGCAGCACTGGAATATAATATGCATAACTCATGTGTCAGCAGATGTTCAGTAGAAAATAAGCATTGTTATGTTTTAGTCGCCTTAGAATGAGCCTTTTGACCCCACGGGTCCACCATATTGAACCACCATGTTTCTACAATAGCTCCAGAATGGACAAACTAAACACTTCATGTGTACAACAGCATTCATTTGGAGTTTTGTCTCTGGTCACCTGGCGAAGACGAGTCAAACATTCACTCACATTTTTGTTCTGTTTTTTTTGTTTTTTTGGCTAACTTTGTTTGCCTGCCTTGCCTTCAGAGCTGAGTAGTTTTTGGCTAACTTTGTTTGCCTGCCTTGCCTTCAGAGCTGAGTAGCTAGTATACTGTGCGGTTTTCTGTTCAAAATGATACTATGAGAGGTGAGAGTGACAAAAACGGTAAAGGTGAGGGTCAGAAAAACAAAACAAGGAGCTAAAAGATGCAATAAATCTGTGGGAACTTCAGAGTCAGGTGATATACACACAGC
>NW_020858021.1:0-1012 GCF_000972845.2 Larimichthys crocea | reverse complement strand
AAAATAACATGCAAACGATGCAAATCATTAACAGTATCCTAGAATCTGGAACTAGATCATAATGGATAGGCCTATTTAGACCAGCACAGCAGCCCCTGTAATACAAAATATCCAGAGACTCATGGTAATATACAGGTGCTGTTGAAAGAGTAGGTCCGCACACTGCCAATTCTGCTCCAAAAAAATAAACTTTATTAAATTAAAACAGCAACGTTTCGATCACCCTGGATCTTCGTCAGGCCTGACGAAGAATTGGCAGTGTGCGGACCTACTCTTTCAACTGTCTGACCCGCTTGTCTGGCACCTGCAACCATTAACTTTGGATGTGCGCTCCCTACCCAAACCGCCAATATACAGGTGCTGCCCATATTAATTAGAATATCATGTAGAAGTTGTTTTATTTCCACAATTTCATCAAGAATGTTAAATTTTCTGAGATATCGAAAGTTGAGGGGGTTTTTTTTTGGCTGGAAGACCAACATGTGCAAAAAATAAATAATGAATTGTGGGAACAGTTTAAGATGTAGCTCATGTATTTATAATGAATGAACATTTAACATTATTGATGAAATTGTGGAAATAAAACAACTTTTACATGATATTCTAATTATGTGGGCAGCACCTGTAGTTCAAAGAGATGATAAACTGTCAATTCAATGGGCTCATTTGACAACATTATGTTAAGTAATTTTGAGAATTTGCCCTAAAATACTTGGTTTGCCTTTTTTTTCTTTGTATGTTTTCCTGTATGAAGTGTAAAACAATCTGTACATTAATACCATTGTAATATCATCCTAAAGCCATTTTCAACCAAGCTAGTGTTAAAAGTTACTCTACTAAATAGCTGAAATGTGGTGATTTCCAAGGATTTTCATATCAGCTTTTTTTTTTAACATTCTAGCCCCTGTACCTCATTGACAGTACATCACAAAAGTCTCTTCAAAAGTCAGTCTCTTCCAGTAGATTCCACAGAGCTTTCAAGTCATACCAGCCACTTCAGTGTGCAGACACA
>NW_020858020.1:0-639 GCF_000972845.2 Larimichthys crocea | reverse complement strand
CTCCCAGTAACAACGTCCAGTCAGAATCTCTGTACTCAGGACCTGACCACATGTAGCGAATCTGTCTGGGTGACTAGGATAAGACTGTTTTGTCGACACTAAAGTTACTTTTCTGTTCTCTTCAGATAATAACAGGCGTGTGTGTGCTGTGTTTGGATCCAGTGTGAGTTCATGTGAATATTTGAAGAATCCAGCACTGGTGATGGGCTCTAGATATGACAGTAAAACATCGACTTCAGTCACTGTCAGTGAGATGTTTGTCAGTTCCTCTCTCAGAACGTCCTGTAGTTTATCTCTGAGCTCTGACACAGCAGCTGTCACATCCTCAAAGTACCTCAGAGGACGGATATTGATGCTGGAT
Source organism: Larimichthys crocea (assembly GCF_000972845.2). NCBI lineage: Eukaryota > Metazoa > Chordata > Actinopteri > Sciaenidae > Larimichthys > Larimichthys crocea. The sequence goes on along the minus strand of NW_020858020.1, from coordinate 278 downwards.
GAGTCTGTAGACTGGCTGAGTCGTGACAGTGAGTAGTAGTTTTGTAAAAACTGGTTGTGGTCCTCTGTGTGTGAGAGTTCCTTCAACTTGGCATCTCTCTTCTTCAGCTCAGTGATCTCCTGCTCCAGCTTCTCTTGACGATCTTTGACTCGACTCACTTCAGTTTCCTGCTGGGATCTGACCTGCTGCTTCACATCAGACCTTCTTTTCTCCATGAGACGGATCAGCTCAGTGAAGATCTTCTCACTGTCCCCCACTGCTTTATCAGCAGAGCCATT
>NW_020858019.1:0-944 GCF_000972845.2 Larimichthys crocea | reverse complement strand
ATCGTCATACTTTAATAAATTTATGGAAAATAACAGTTTCACAGTAGTTTTCTGTAAAACACTGCAAAACTGTGCAAAGATTACAGACGTCTGTAAAACGAGTGGTCAGTAATTAATAATTCAGAGAAAATGTGTAAATACTGTCTTAAATAAGTGGTAATAATTCAGAGAAAATGTGTAAATACTGTCTTAAATAAGTGGAAGTGTTTGGAAAATAACAAAACTTTCACAGTAGTTTTCTGTGTTTTTAAAAAAAGACGGATGTTATAAAAGCGCATTGAGTGAAAATCTGTAGAGTAACTCTGTTTCTCTGCAAAACTTGACTGCAAATATGTTTGAATTATGATATTTTACTTTACAGTCATTTCTACTTTTTCTTTTGTTACAGTAACTTACTTAAAAAATGTTTCCATAATTAAAAAATCAGTAAATACACCCTGCAAAAGGAGCTGAATAGAGATATAAAGATTGGTAACAGCTGAACCTGAAGGTCATGCCTCTGGTTTTACATTCCTGCTTTTGTATTAAACCAAAAAGACACGATGATGTTTGATTTTGTCACCTCTGTGTGGAGTCAGGCTTCCCAGTCTTTATACTAAGCTGAGTTAACCGGCCGCTGGCTCCAGTTTACCGAGTGGCATCAGTCTTCTCATGTAACTCTCTAGGAAATTAGGACAGAATATTTGTTTTGGTGCAACGGTGGCGAATGACGTAAAAACTCAGTTTGTGCATCACTTCCTGCATGAACTGGCGTGAAAACTGCAGAAGTTGAAACTGTTTTTAATTCCAACCTTGCAGCATTCCCTGGAAAGCAGAATTCCTCTGCCGTGTCTCCTTCGCTGTCCTGTCATGTCCTAACCTGTCTGACACGTGATGCCACCCATACAAACACATGCTGTGGTCACGTTTCCCCTGCAAACCCCCCCCACCGGCCGGTATTGATC
>NW_020858018.1:0-681 GCF_000972845.2 Larimichthys crocea | reverse complement strand
ACTGCCAATATATGTTTAATTTAAATATGCGAAATAGAAGTTTATCTAACTGTTAATGGAATGAATATATTAAAATGTGATGATTCAAATGTTAAGATGCATAAATAGGCTTCAGGTTAAAAAACATTAATATAGTTATATATAACATCTATGTAACTTTCCTAATCGCATTTCTGTTGATTGATTGATTCTCATTTCTATTGATTGATTGATTGTCCATTGGCACTGACCTATCTGAAGTGATGTGTATCTGTTCATTTACATAACGATTACAACATTCATATCCTTTACATGTGGTTATTACTTGATGTGACATGTGAATGATGGAGATCAGTTTAAACAGAAACGAGGCAATAATAGCGACTAATGCGTTCTGTATGTTGCATGGATTGTTTTTTTGATGAGAGATCTTCTGAACCTGAACCTGAAGTCAGCAGTGATCGGACCGAGAGCCTGGTGTGGCCCGCCGTGGCATCTTTGGACCCGTCAGCATCCCAGATAAGATCACACGTAAACCTGCCCGGGTAGTAAAAAGAACATACATACTTCAACATACACACACACACACACATCACAAACTTTCATGGACTCAAGGAAGCAGCTTTATTTTCTTTCAATTCTGCTGAGGGACAATTTTAAAATTATTTATTTTTGGGCCCATTATCGTGCGTCTGTGCACTC
>NW_020858017.1:0-551 GCF_000972845.2 Larimichthys crocea | reverse complement strand
TGGAGCTGTCCTTGGTCTGAGGTGGTGCTGTCCTGGTCTGGTCACATTTGCTGTGAAGTTGGACATTTGGACATGGGGACTTATGGAGCCAGCCTCAAGTGGACGTTAGAGGAACTACAGTCAGATGAACTGTAACAGTTAACACACTTGCTGTGTGTTGTGGTTCAGTCTTTGGTCTTTTGTCTTTGGGTCTTTGGTCTTTTGTCTTTTGTCTTTGGTCTTTTGTCTTTGGGTCTTTGGTCTTTGGTCTTCTGTCTTTGGGTCTTTGGTCTTTTGTCTTTGGGTCTTTGGGTCTTTGGGTCTTTGGTCTTTGGTCTTTTGTCTTTGGTCTTTTGTCTTTGGGTCTTTGGTCTTTGGGTCTTTGGTCTTTGGTCTTTGGGTCTTTGGTCTTTGGGTCTTTGGTCTTTAGTGGTGATGAAAGCTTGGTAAGATAACATAAGAACATGTTCATGTTTGTGGATTATCAGTGGACGGAGAGTTTCTGATCACTTTCTGCTTTGCTTTGATTTACGTGACAATAAATCTCTAAATATTTGAATATATAAATGTAT
>NW_020858016.1:0-584 GCF_000972845.2 Larimichthys crocea | reverse complement strand
CATATACTGATGTGTGTAATTCATTAATGGAAAAAACTTCAAACATGTTTTTGTTCTGTTTTATATTCTCAGTTTTCAAAGAAATTGAATAATAATTTAAAAGAGGAGACGAAAATCAGTTTTTGATTTTATTATTCAAAACAACATTTGTTTCTTTATCCACTTAGTGTTTTTTTCTCTGTTGTTCATGAGGGATTGTTTTTTACTTTAAAATATTTTTCATGGCTTCAGTTCACTTTAAACAAGCAACAACAAAGAAACTGAAAAATATAAAAATGTGAATTTGATGAAAATCTGAAAACACAGAAAATAAATGTTAGACTATAAAACACATGAACGGAGGTGACATGCCATCTCAAACTAAAGTATAACAATTTACCTGTAAATATGTGTGTGTGTGTGTGTGTGTGTGTGTGTGTGTGGTTATATATATACACACGTTATATATACACACTGCTGATGTGACCTCTGACCTTCCTGTAGAGCGCAAACAAAAAAAAGTCAAAATGATTAATTAACTCAAACAGACTCACAGTGTCATCTCTTCCTGCTGACACAGTTATTAATTATAATAATTTATTAAT
>NW_020858015.1:0-1531 GCF_000972845.2 Larimichthys crocea | reverse complement strand
TTATTACCTTCAAACCCCAGGCTGAGCGAGACAAACTCACATAAGCAGCAAACATCAAACATCTAAGCCAGACGATGTTTTCAGCACCCATCAACAAGGCAACAATCTGAAATGTGAAAAATGATCAGAGAGTGTGTGTGAGAGAGAGAGAAAAGTGGGAAGTAAAAGTGAGGACGGGGGAGAGTAAATACACAGAGAGAAAGAAAGTTGGAGGATGATTGAGAGAAAATTATTAATAAACTGAGAAAAATCAGTTTTCTTGAGCATCACAAGAAAGCCTAATCAAAGAAAAGAGTGTGTGTGAACTGATGTGTGTGTATGTACAGGGCTCTACTTGTCACATGTATGCTGTGCGACACACAGGAAACAAAACCCAAACTATATATGGTCAGTTACAGGAAGTTTGGCGTTTTCTTTCATTAGAAACTGCAAAGCGAAAGTGGGATAACGCTTGTGACAGGAGGCACATGAAGACTGAGGGACTATATTGGCAGTAGAATACAAAGAAAAGACTTCAGAGAGCCATGTAAATGGAAAAAAAAGACACAAAAGAGAGTGACAAAGGCAGATGGATACAAAGATAGATGATGGAGACAGAAACTTTGAAAGAAAAAGGAGGCGAGGACAGAGACAAACTCTCAGACCGACACAAAGGCAGAAAGAGTTTTCCTTAAAGACTTTTTTTGTTACCAGCTTATCCATTCGAAAAAAAGCAATTTCAAGGACGGACAGCTTGGAAATTCGTAATATCTCTTGGGGAGCGTCATTAAATTTAAAGCCATACTAAGTTTCTGTGACCTGTAGGTGGCAGAAAATAACAGCCCTGAGATTTCACTAAAGTACGACAAAGAGAACAGACGTACACATCGTTGAAGTTTTTTTTTTTTGTACATTCACTGACTAGCCGGCTTGCCTTATTCACTAGACGCCCATTGACTTCAGGTACCTGGATCTTATACAGCACATCAGAGGATCTGAAACGCATTTCAACATGATTCCTGGAAACAGCTTTCCATGGTTTTAAATGGGGATTGTTGCGAGAAAAAACTGATCTAAGGAGGAATGTTGGAACAGGGATCTAAAGCCAACAGCACCGTACAAGAAGAACATATACTTTATTAATCATCTCACTAAGTTTTTGCATTTTTAACCCCAAACACACATATACAGTACGAGTTCAGGGGGTTCGGTGCCTTGCTCAAGGTAGGTGAGCTGACACCTCTCCAGCTACCAGTCCACCCTCCATATTTTGGGTCCATGCTGGACTTGAACCAGCCACCCTCCGGTTCCCAAGCCAAGTCTCTATGGACTGAGCTACTGCCGCCCCCCATTCACACGCACTGTCCTCAAACACTTTTAATATTATCAAAAAACAGCAAGCTACGCCGTCACATATAGATTCTTTTTTCGAGTTTCTTCTGGCTTTGCTTTACGCAAAATTTTTGGAGAAGATGACCATGATCAAACTTCCTGCACCTGCCTCACAGTACAAATAGTCAACTGACAATTTTGGAACTGTGTCACCTGCAAT
>NW_020858014.1:0-1082 GCF_000972845.2 Larimichthys crocea | reverse complement strand
CAGGAAGTTCTCCATGAGACCTTAAAACAGTGACAAGGACACAGTGTTACTGTGGAGATTTTTCATTTGCAGACAGCAACTGTGGGACAGACAGCCAGTCTAACCAAACAGGTGACAGATGTGAGTGAGTTTTGGACTCACCTGGTGTTTTTGATTCATTGGGAATCAGACAACGCACAAAGTGGGGATGAGTGCTCCTTAAGTTGGTCATCAGCTTGCCCAGGTTTTCCTGTTGATAGACAAAACTCATTTTTATTAACTTCTAAATACAGCTTATTGTATCAGGTGATTGAACCCTGACCACGCATGATGAAGGTCTCTATAATCAATACACCACCTTTTAACCTTGCCTGCCACAAGAAATCTATCACTGCTAAACCACAGGCATGCTTGTGTAGAGCTTAGTGTTAATGTCCCTGCACAGTGGACACATAATCAACTGTATATAATGTATTTGGGGAAATTACCCTGAAGAGAGCTGATACTGTTTGGAAGGAGCCACCCTTCTTCTTGCCACCTTTCTTTCCACCACCTTTAGCATCTGTAAAAAAAAAAAAAAGTTACAGTTTTATTTTCATTTTGCATCTTAATTTTGAATTTTGGTATATAAATATCCAAGGACAATGGTTGTGATGTTGCTGAATATACTTTTTTATATAGTTTTATGTACCTTCTGTTGAGGCATGTGATGCATAGAGGTGAACCAACAGCTTCACTGAAGACTTCTGGTAGAGCTGAACCACTGAGTCGTTCAGGGGGTCCTTGTTCTTGTCCAGCCAGCCATTGACATTGTAATCAACAGTGCCAGCATAGTGCACAAGGGAGAAATGAGCCTCAGCTTTGCCTTTGGCAGGTTTGGGTTTCTGGAAGGGGGCACTTTTACCAAGATGCTGATCATACAGTTTGTTCTTGAAGGTGACGTCTGAAGCCTTGGGGAACATGCACTCCTCTTCAAGGATGGAGAAGATGCCCATTGGCTGTTAACAACACAAATAACACAGAATTAAAATCCCATACTGTCTGACTGTGGTGGGGATTATTATTTTCTAAAATGTCTAAATGTCTCTTACAGTACCTTCTCA
>NW_020858013.1:0-7722 GCF_000972845.2 Larimichthys crocea | reverse complement strand
CTTAGCTTGTTGTTAGCTTGTTGTTAGCTTGATATTAGCGTTATGTTCTTAGCTTGTTTTAGCTCATATTAGCTTGATGTCAGCTTGATATTAGCATCATGTTCTTAGCTTGTATTAGCTTGTATTGTTTTAGCTCATATTAGCTTGTTGTTAGCTTGATATTAACGTCATGTTCTTAGCTTGTTTTAGCTCATATTAGCTTGATGTTAGCTCGATATTAGCGTCATGTTCTTAGCTTGTATTAGCTCATATTAGCTTGATGTTAGCTTGATATTAGCGTCATGTTCTTAGCTTGTATTAGCTTGTATTGTTTTAGCTCATTAGCTTGTTGTTAGCTTGATATTAGCGTCATGTTCATAGCGTGTTTTAGCTTGTTTTAGCCTCTTGTTAGCTTGATGTTAGCTTTGTTATCTTGTTTTAGCCTGTTCTTAGCTTGTTGTTAGCTTGATATTAGCGTCATGTTCTTAGCTTGTTTTAGCTCATATTAGCTTGTTGTTAGCTTGATATTAGCGTCATGTTCTTAGCTTGTTTTAGCTCATATTAGCTTGATGTTAGCTCGATATTAGCATCATGTTCTTAGCTTGTATTAGCTTGTATTGTTTTAGCTCATATTAGCTTGTTGTTAGCTTGATATTAGCGTTATGTTCTTAGCTTGTTTTAGCTTGTATTGTTTTAGCTCATATTAGCTTGTTGTTAGCTTGATATTAGCGTTATGTTCTTAGCTTGTTTTAGCTCATATTAGCTTGATGTTAGCTTGATATTAGCATCATGTTCTTAGCTTGTATTAGCTTTATTATTTTAGCTCATATTAGCTTGTTGTTAGCTTGATATTAACGTCATGTTCTTAGCTTGTTTAGCTCATATTAGCTTGTTGTTAGCTTGATATTAGCGTCATGTTCTTAGCTTGTTTAGCTCATATTAGCTTGTTGTTAGCTTGATATTAACGTCATGTTCTTAGCTTGTTTAGCTCATATTAGCTTGTTGTTAGCTTGATATTAGCCATCATGTTCTAGCTTGTTTAGCTTGTTAATTTTAGCTCATATTAGCTTGTTGTTAGCTTGATATTAAAGTCATGTTCTTAAGCTTGTTTAGCTCATCATAGCTTGTTGTAGCTTGATATTAGCGTCATGTTCTTAGCTTGTTTTTTAGCTTGTATTCGTTTTAGCTCATATAGCTTGTTGTTAGCGTTGATATTAGCGTTCATGTTCTTAGCTTGTTTTAGCTCATATTAGCTTGATGTTAGCTCGATATTCGCATCCATGTTCTTAGCTTGTATTAGCTGTATTGTTTAGCTCATATTAGCTTGGTTTTACTTGATATTAACGTCATGTTCTTAGCTTGTTTAGCTCAGATTAGCTTTTTTGCTTGATATTAGCGTCATGTTCTTAGCTTGTTTTAGCTTGTATTGTTTTTAGCTCATAGTAGCTTGTTGTTGCTTGATATTAACGTCATGTTCTTACTTGTTTAGCTCACATTAGCTGTGTGTTACTTGAATTAGCGTCATGTTTTTAGCTTGTTTTAGCTTGTATTGTTTTAGCTCATATTAGCTTGTTGTTAGCTTGATATTAGCGTCATGTTCTTAGCTTGTTTTAGCTTGTATTGTTTTAGCTCATATTAGCTTGATGTTAGCTTGATATTAGCATCATGTTCTTAGCTTGTATAGCTTGTATTGTTTTAGCTCATATTAGCTTGTGTTCGCTTTGATTAGTAGCGTCATGTTCCGTAGCTGGTATTAGACTGTATTGTTTTAGCTGTTGGCTAACGAGCTAGCTTCTCTATAAAACATATTCATACTTCATAAACATAAGTTAGCTAGAGTTAGCAAAACATTAGCTATCAGCAGCTAGCTAACAGTGGATGTAGCTCATCTAGCATGCTAACTAGCTCCGTGCTCCTTCTCTCCTCGTAGTCGTGTCGCTCTCAGTGCGCCTCCCTCCGTGACCACGCCTCCTCTCTGGAGCGCCGCTGCTCCTCGCTGACCTCTGACCTCTCTCGGAGCCGCAGGGAGTCATCCTCCTTCCTGTTGGCCTGCGCCCTGCTGTGCGAAGCGCTGAGACACGCCCACCGCCGCCTGCACGCGCTCTCTGAGCAGAAAACACTCCTGTCCAGACGGCTGACGGAGAGGGAGGCGATGGAGGAGGAGGTGAGGAGGCTGGCCGGAGCGCTGGGAGGCGAGGACGACGAGGAGGAAGGAGGAAGGAGGAGGGCGCTGAGGCGGTGGAGGAGGATCGTGTGTGTGGTGTTGGCGGTGAGGAGGTGGCGTGCGCTGGCCAAACAGACCACGGTGTTGTTCCAGGTGGAGGCGGGAGGTCTGAGCACAGGTAGGCCGTCTCCATGACGACGGGCAGAGGTGGTGAAGCTGCTGTCTCCTTGGCTGGAAGATGATTGTGTGTGTGTGTGCTGTGTCTTGAGATGATAGATGCTGAGATGAAGGTGTGTGTTTCGATAGATGAAGATGATATTGGATGAAGGTTGTGTGGTTTGATGATGATGATGCTGATGATTGAAGTTGTGTGTGTGTGTTTCAGATATGAGATTGATGCCTATGAATGTGTGTGTGTTTCAGATGATGATGATGATTGATGATTGAAGTTGTGTGGTGTTTCACGATGATGATGATGTGATTATGAGTGTGTGTGTGTTCAATTGATGATGATGATGAAGTGTGGTTGATGATGATGAATGGATGTGAAGTGTGTGTTCATGATGAGATAGATGATGATGAGTGAAGGTGTTGGTGTGTGTTTCGATCGATTGAGGCATGATGCTGATGATGAAGGTGTGTGTGTTTCAGATGATAGTGATGAATGATGAAAGGTGTGTGTGTTCAGATGTAGCTGATGAGATGTAAGGTGTTTCGTGATATGTGTTGCAGATGAGTGTGTTGTGATGATGATGATGATGCAAGGTGTGTGTTCGTGTTGAGCTGTGAAGGTTGGTTTGAGATGAAGATGATTAGAGAATGGGTGTGTGTTTAGATGATGAGTATGATGATGGTGGTGTGTTCAGTGATGATGATGATGATGTGAAGTTGTGTGTGTTCAGTGATGATGATGATGATGATGAAGGTGTGTGTGTTTCAGATGATGATGATGATGATGATGAAGGTGTGTGTGTTGATGGATGAAGATGATGATGATGAAGGTGTGTGTGTTTCAGTGATGATGATGATGATGATGATGAAGGTGTGTGTGTTTCAGATGATGATGATGATGATGATGAAGGTGTGTGTGTCAGATTGATGATGTGATGATGATGAGGTGTGTGTGTGTTTCAGATGAAGGATGATGATGATTGTGTGGGTTTGAGATGAGTGATGATGATGAAGGTGTGTGTGTTTCAGATGATGATGATGATGATGATGATGAAGGTGTGTGTGTTTATGATGATGATGATAGATGATGATGATGAAGGTGTGTGTGTTTCAGATGATGATCTGATGATGCTGAGGTGTGTGTGTGTTATGAGTGAAGATGTGATGATGAAGGTGTGTGTGTGTTTTGAGATGAAGATGATGATGATGAAGGTGTGTGTGTTTCAGATGATGATGATGATGATGATGAAGGTGTGTGTGTTTCAGATGAAGATGATGATGAAGGTGTGTGTGTTTCATGATGAGATTGATGATGATGAAGGCTGTTGTGCTGTTCAGATGATGAGATGATGATGAAGTGTGTGTGTTTAGATGAGATGTGTGATGAGCTTTGTGTGTGTTTCAGCTGATGATTGATGATGATGATGTGTGTGTGTTCAGAGATGATTGATGATGATGATGAAGGTGTGTGTGTTTCAGATGATGATGATGATGATGATGAAGGTGTGTGTGTTTCAGATGATGATGATGATGATGATGAAAGGTGTGTGTGTTTCAGATGATGATTGATGATGATGAAGGTGTGTGTGTTTCAGATGATAGATGATGATGATGAAGGTGTGTGTGTTTGAGATGAAGATGATGATGATGAAGGTGTGTGTGTTTTGATGCAGATGATGATGATGATGAAGGTGTGTGTGTTTGAGATGATGAGTGATGATGATGAAGGTGTGTGTGTTTCAGATGATGATGATGATGATGAAGGTTGTGTGTTTTCAGATGTGATGATGATGATGAAGGTGTGTGTGTTTCAGATGATGACTGATGATGATCGATTTGATTGAACGGTGTGTGTGTTTCAGATGATGATGATGATGATGATGAAGGTGTGTGTGTGTTTCAGATGATGATGATGTGAGTGACGGTTGTGTGTTGTTTCAATTATGATTGATGATGATGATGATGAAGGTGTGTGTGTTTCAGATGATGATGATGATGATGAGGTGTGTGTGTTTCAGATGATGATGATGATGATGATGATGAAGGTGTGTGTGTTTCAGATGATGATGATGATGATGATGAAGGTGTGTGTGTTTAGCGATTGAAGATGATGCTGATGAAGGCTGTGTGTGTTGTTCAACGATGATGATGATAGATGATGATTGATTGAAGGTGTGTGTGTTTCAGATGATGATTGCTGAATGGTGTGTGTGTCTTGAGATGATGATGGATGATGAAGGGTTGTGTGTGTTTCATGATGATGCTGATGATGAAGGTGTGTGTGTTTCAGATGATGATGATGATGAAGGTGTGTGTGTTTCAGATGATGATGATGATGATGATGAAGGTGTGTGTGTTTCAGATGATGATGATGATTGATGATTGAAGGTGTGTGTGTTTCATGATGATGATGATGTGATGAAGGTGTGTGTGTGTTTTTCATGATGATGATGATGAAGGTGTGTGTGTCAGATGATTGATGATGATGATGAAGGTGTGTGTGTTTCAGATGATGATGATGATGAAGGTGTGTGTGTTTCGATGATGATGATGCATGATGATGAAGGTGTGTGTGTTTCGATGATGATGATTTGATGATTGATGAAGGTGTGTTGTGTTTTCGATGATGATGATTGATGATTATTGATGATGGTGTGTGTGTTTCAGATGAGATGATGTGATGATGATGAAGGGTGTGTGTTTTCACGATGATGATATGATGATGATGTGATGAGGTGTGTGTGTTTCAGATTGATGATGATGATGATGAAGGTTGTGTGTGTTCAGATGATTGAGATGATGATGATGATGAAGGTGGTGTGTTCCGATGATGATGTGATGAAGGTGTGTGTGTTTCAGATGATGATGATGATGAAGGTGTGTGTGTTTCAGATGATGATGATGATGATGAAGGTGTGCTTGTGTTTCGCTGATGATGATGCAATGATGAGGATGAAGGTGTGTTGGTTTCAGATGATGATGATGATTGATGAAGGTGTGTGTGTTTGATGATGATTGATTGATGATGATGTGAAAGGTGTGTATTGTTTCAGTGTGATGATGATGATTGTTCTGTTTTTGAGATGAAGGTGTGTGAGGTGTGTGTGTTCGATGCTGATGCTGATGATTTGAAGTGTGTGGTTTCAGATGATGATGATGATGATGAAGGTGTGTGTGTGTTTCAGATGATTGATGATGATGATGATGATGGTTGTGTGTGGTTTGAACGATTGATGATCGATGATGATGATGAAGGTTGTGTGTGTTTCCAGATGATGATGATGATGATGATGAAGGTGTGTGTGTTTGAGATGATAGATGATGATGATGAAGGGTGTGTGTGTTTCAGATGATGATGATGATGATGATGAAGGTGTGTGTTGTTTTCAGATGAGATGATGATGATGATATGCAAGGTTGTGTGTGTTTCCGATGATTAGATGGATGATGATGAAGGTGTGTGTGTTGTGATGATTGATGATGTGATGAGTGTTGAAGTGTGTGTGTTTCGATGCTGATTATCGATGATGACGGTGTGTGTGTTTGAGCTGAAGATGATGCTGAATGGTGGTGTGTTTCAGTGAGATGAGATGATGATGTGAAGTTTGTGTGTGTTTCAGATGATTGATGATGATGATTGATGATGAAGGTGTGTGTGTTTGAGATGATGATGATGAAGGTGTGTGTGTTTGAGATGAAGATGATGATGATGAAGGTGTGTGTGTTTCAGATGATGATGATGATGATGATGTATGAACGGTTCGTGTGTGTTTCAGATGAGTGATTGATTGATGATGAAGGTGTGTGTGTTGTCCAGATGTGATGATGATGATTGATGAAGGTTGTGTGGTTTCACGATGATGCTGATGCTGATTGTGTGTGTTTCAGATGATGATTGATTGATGAAGGTGTGTGTGTGTGTTTCCTGAAGCTGATGATGATGAAGCTGCAAGTGCTGGTGTGTGTTTCAGATGATGATGATGATGCTGTGTGTTGTTTCAGATTGATGATGATGATGAAGGTGTGTGTGTTTCAGATGATGATGATGATGATGAAGGTGTGTGTGTTTCAGATGATGATGATGATGATGTGAAGGTGTGTGTGTTTCAGATGATGATGATGATGATGATGGTGTGTGTTTCAGATGATGATGATGATGATGAAGGTGTGTGTGTTTCAGATGAGATGATGATGATGATGAAGGTGTGTGTGTTTCAGATGATGATGATGAAGGTGTGTGTGTTTAGCTGATGATGATGAAGTGTGTGTGTTTCAGATGATGATGATTGATGAAGGTGTGTTGGTTTCAGATGATGATGATGATGTGATGATAAGGTTGTGTGTGTTCAGTGATGATGAATTGAAGGTGTGTGTGTGTTTCGCTGATGATGATGATTGATGATGCACGGTGTGTGTGTTTCAGCTGATGATCTGTGATGATGTGAAGGTGTGTGTGTTTCCGATGATGATTGATGTGATGATGATGATGATGAAGGTGTGGTGTTTCAGGATGATGATGATGATGATGGATGATGAAGGTGTGTGTGTGTTTCAGTGATTGCTGAGATGATGATGGCTGTGTGTGTGTGTTTAAGATTTGATGATGATGATGATGAAGGTGTGTGTGTTTAGTGATGATGATGATGATTGATTAGGTTGTGTGTTTCAGATGAGTGATGTATGATGGTGTGTGCTTTGTTTCTGATGATTGATGCTGATTATGATGAAGGTGTGTGTGTTTCGTGGAGCTGATAGAAGGTGGGTTTGAGCGTGATGATGAAGGTGTGTGTGTTTTGACTGAAAGGTCAGATGAGATGATGATGATCGGGTGTTCAGTGGATGTGCGATGATGAAGGTGGTGTGTTCAGATGTTGTGCATTGTGATGATGATGGTGTTTTCGATGAGTTGATGATGTGAAGGGTTGTTGTGTTGTTTCGATTGATGATGTGTGTATGATGATGCAGGGTGTGTGTGTTTCGAAGATGATGATTGTGATGAGGTGTCGATGATGCTGATGATGAATTTGGTTGTTTATGTGTGTGTATCAGAATGTGTTTGATGATGATTTGATGAGGGTGTGTTTACTGATTTGATGTGTGAGTTGTTTTCAGATGCTGATAGTTAGTGTGCTGTGTTTCCGATGCTGATCTGATGATGAAGGTGTGGTGGTTTCAGATGATGATGAGATTGATGATGATGAAGTTTGTGTGTGTTTTTCAGCGATGAGATTGATGATGATGTGACTGCTGAAGTTGTGTGTGTGTTTAGCTGATGATCTGATGATGAGGATGATGATGATGAGGTTTGTTTTGTGGTTTGTTTCACGCGATGATGCCTTCGATGTCTTGATGGTCACTTTGATGATCTTTTTTGGCATATTCGCGTGTGTTTTCCTCTTTGTGCTCTT
>NW_020858012.1:0-3428 GCF_000972845.2 Larimichthys crocea | reverse complement strand
CTCTCTCCCTTTCCCCATGTTTATTTGTGCTGTGCCGTTTTCCATTTTTCTACATCTTTTCCTTCTATTCTTCCCTCTTTCTCCACCCCCCCCCTCTCCCCCCCTGCTCCTCCCCTTAACTCTTCTTCCTTTCCCTTTAGCTAATCTCCCCGTTCATGATACTGTCATTGTTCCTTACAACTATGTATTTGGCCCTTACACTGACATAATTTAGACCTAGTTTTATATGTACACTTTCTAATAAATAGTCATATATAACTTTCCCATCAATTTCTTTCCTCACTTAGCGGGTCAGAAGCAGATGACGTACACCCAGAGAGGGTGAAGAGGAAGAGATGTCTTCAGCCACTTCAGTCGATCAGCAGCTCGTCCAGCTCCAAAGGTAAAATGCATGTGTTCAGTCAAAGTCAACATGGTCCAATGAAACTGAGCCAAGTACAGTGAGGGAAATCATTTTTTATCCCTTGCTGATTTTGTGATTTTTGCTAAATTTGCCCACTTACAAAGAAAATGAACAGTCTGGAGGCCTCGTATGACTCGTCATCCACACCGGAGCTCACTCACTAACTTAAAAATTAGAATTAAAAAGTTATAATTATAAAATTAGATTCATAAAAGACTTATATAAAAATGGAATTAGCACTTTGCAACATACACGGGTAATACCAAGACTTATGTTTAATTTTTTCCATCCTTTCTTTCCTCACTTGGCTGGTCAGAAGCCCAGTGACCTACCCAGAAAGCTTCAGAAGAACGAGATGTCTTCACGCCACTCAGGCCGAGTCACTAGCGTCTCCTGCCCCAAAGGTAAAAATGCATTTGTTCAATCAGTATGTTTCAATGTCACATGTCTACTTTAGTGACTGTAGAGAGAGTTTAGCCTATGACGAAGCTGATGAGGGTGTCTAACCCAGAGTGCTAACAATTTTGCCTTAATGACTGCGGCTGGTGTTGTTTGAGCATAAAATCCACACGTTGTTCTTATATGCATAATTCTTTACTAGTGTATACCTGGTTGGCCTTTGGATAACGCCACAAGCGCCACCGTACTGTATCACCAGGAAACAACAACATCATTTATAGGTCCTACTAAGCGACAAGTCAACCTCTAGTGCTGGTAATGGGAAAAGTAGCCATATGGTAGTGCTACAACTGTAATTCCTAAGCGGGCCTCTTGGAAGCCGCTCCGAGTGAATCACTCCGCTACAAACGTGGTGGATAAATGTCCAATTCACAGCACAAATAAAATTTTTACATGTCCTATAGTAGCTATCTCCTCCCCCGTTCATGATATCTGTCTGTTTCCTTACAACTATTGTATTGCCCTTACACTATGACATAATTTAGACTCAGTTTTATATGTACACTTCCTAATAATAGTCCATAATAAACTTTCCCATCAATTTTCTTTCCTCACTTGAGCGGGTCAGAACATATGACTACAACCCAGAAGGTGCCAAAGGAAGAGAAGTCTTCAGACCACTTCAAGTCACAGCAGGCCTCGTCCACTCCAATTAGAGGAATGACAGTGTGTTCAGGCATCAAATCACATGGCCAATGAAACTGAGCCAAGTACGGATGGAAATATTTTTTTATTACCCTGTATTTTGATTTTTGAGAGTTGTGCTAAATTTGTCCACTTAGCAAATATGAAAAGATCTCTAATTGTAATGGTAGGTTATTATTTAAAGAAATACCGACAATATAACAAACATATTCATAAAATCACATTAATTAAGTTATAAATTAAATCTTTACATATATCTTTGAGGGAAATAAGTCTTGTGATTATCCCCTACACTTAAAATATGACGTAGTATAGGTATTATATAACATCTTCCATAGTAGGTAATGTAGACTATGTGGGGCTCGTAACTAAGTCTTTGTGTTGGCAAATCACGGGGAGATCCCATAATGTTCTTCACTGTAGTTGGTACCAGGTTTTGCGCGTCACTGCACAGGAAGCGGATGTTGGTTCCACGAGGCTGTGATCGCTCTTTGCCCGAGCGTCCTGGCTAACGATCCCCGTAAAAGATCCCGTTAAATTTTCTAGGCTGAGGTTAGATTGCCACGAACGAAGCGTGGCCAACAGGGACAATGACACTATGCTCTTGTCTCTCGCTGACCACCTTGAGTGCACCCAGCGGGCCATTGCAACGGATCCAGTCCGGTATTTTGAACTAATTGCATTTTAAACTTCTGTTGATTTGTTTTTAACACAAACTCAACCGGAAACATGTGCCATTAATGTCCTGAGGGCCTTATCCCCCCTCCTTCGAAGCGTTACTTTGTCAGAGATTTTTTAAAACCCCTGTTTATCCGCTAATTATGTGGCAAGGCGACCCTGCGCTCGCTTTTGTGGGTTGGTCACGCTTAATCTGTTCCAAGGAGCCTCCCATAGGACTCTAGATTGTAACATCGTAGGGTGGATCCAGTCTTCTTCTACCGTCTATCATGACAATGCTCCCAGCCTGTGGAAGAAACTGATAGCCCCCTGACATCCGCAAAAGGGGACTCGTATTACTGATCTTCAGCCTTTTTTACACTACGAAACGTTCAAAGAGACTCCACGTTCGCTCCCCACTTTTTTAGATTGCCGTACAATTCTGACTAGGGCCATAATGTTTCTTAGGTGTACTCATTCTGTCTGCTCATTTCTATGTATTTTTGGAAGGTTTTTAATACCCTGCAGCGCTGCAGCACTACAACACTTTTAATTGTATTTATTTGTTATGTATCTGTTATGTATTGTTTATGGCTTTGTTGTAAAGCACTTTGGGTGCCATTCGGCTATTGTATACAATAAACTTGATTTGATTTTGATTTGATACATTGTAATGGATTGAAGTCCACAAGGTCTCCCTGCTCAAGAGGGCACATGTACAGGCCCTTCTCAAACTTGCCAGTGAACAACTGAATGATTCAGAGAAGGCTTGGCAGAACGTGATATGGTCAGATGAGACCAAAATCAAGCTCTTTGGCATCAACTTGACTTGCCATGTTTGGAGAAAGAGAAATGCTGACTGTAACTGCAAGAATACCATCTCCACCATCAAGCATGGAGGTGGAAACATTATGTTTCAGAGCTATTTCTCTGCTAAGGGTACAGGATGATAGATAAGACCATGTATCATGACATTTTTGGTAACAACCTCCCAGCCCTCAGCCAGGACACTCAAAATGGGTCTTGGATGGGTCTTCCAGCAGGACAATGACCCAAAACATATGGCCAATGCAACAAAGGTGTGGCTCAAGAAAAAGCATATTAAGGTCACAGAGTGGCCTAGCCAGTCTCCGGAAATTAGAGACCGTTCATTTATTTGTAAGTTGGCACATCTAGCAAATCACAAAATCGGCAAGGGATCAAATAAATCTTTCCCCCACTGTAAATTTGAAATCAGTTATAGTGTTGAGCAGATCTAACAAAC
>NW_020858011.1:0-8603 GCF_000972845.2 Larimichthys crocea | reverse complement strand
CACGTAGTCTCTGTGAGTCCCCGCAGACTGTTAAAACCTAGACGTCAGTCTCTGGACGTCCCCGCAAGACTGTTCTAAAACCTGGACGTAGTCTCTTGTGACGCTCCCTACAGACTGCTCTAAAAAACCTGGACATAGTCTCTGAGACGTCCTTGCAGATCTGTTAAACCCGACTAGTGTCCGGCGTCCCACAGACTGTCTAAAAACTGGACATCTAGTCTTTCCGTGATGTCTCCGCAGACTGTCTAAACACCTGACGTCGGTCTCTGCAGACGTCTTCCCCCCAGCAGAGTGTCTATAACACCTGGACATAAGTCTCTGGACGTCTCAGACTGTCTAAACCTGGCCGTGAGTCTCCGTGACGTCCAGCCAGACTGTCTAAAACCTGGACAGTAGTCTCGTGATGACCCTCCTGCAGACTGTCTAAAACCTGGACGTAGGCTCTGAGACGCTCCCTTGCAGACTGTCTAAAACCGCGGACGTAGTTCTCTGAGACGTCACCCGCCATCTCTGTCTAAAACCCTGGACGTAGTCTCTGGAGACGTCCTTGCAGACTGTCCTAACACCTGGACGCTAGTCTCCGTGACGTCCCCGCAGACTGTCTAAAACCTGGATGTAGTCTCTGAGACGTCCTTGCAGACTGTCTAAAACCGGACGTAGTCTTCCGTGAACGTTCCCGCAGACTGTCTAAAACCTGGACTCGTAGTCTCGTGACGTCCCCCAGACTGTCTAAAACCTGGACGTAGTCTCGGACGTCCCGCAGGACTGTCTAAAACCTGGACGTAGTCTCTGAGTGAGTCTCTAACCAGATGTCTAAAACCCTGGACGTAGTCTGCAGGTTGGTAAAGTTTTTGTCGTGTGTCAGCCGTATAAAACTGCGTCAAGGAAATTCAGATGCAGATTTGAAGGTTGAGTTTTCTGCCAGTCGACACCTTCACACACAGATGGATCAATCTGAGGCGGCTGGTGTTCGAAGGGGAGGTCAGGAGGAGTGGAGGAGGGGAGGTCTATTCTTCTCACTTTCTACTCTCCCGTCACACACACAACACACACACACCCACACACACACACACAGTGTGTGTGTGTGTGTGGTGTTGCGGGGTGTGTGGACGGGGCATACGTAGAACAGTGAAGAGAAATAGACCCTCCCCTCCTCCCACCCTCCTCCTGGACCTCTCATCTTCGAACACCAGCCGCCCCCAGATTGACTCCACTGTGTGTGAAAGGTGTCGACTGCAGTAGAAAAAACCTTCACCTTCAAATCTGCATCTGAATTCTTGATCGCAAGTTTTTAACGCTGCACACGACACTCCCTCAAAAATTTAACCATACCTGCATGCACTAGTCCAGGTTTTAGACAGGTTGTAGCAGTAAGCGCGATACGTCAGGGTTTAGGTGAACTCTCTTTCAGAGACTCTACAGTCCAGGGTTTTTAGGACAGTCTGCATGGGTACGTCACAGGACTACGTCACAGTTCTTTTAGACAGTCTGCTGGGGACGTCACGGAGGACTTAAAGATCGTCCAGGTTTTTAGACCAGTTCGTCAAGGACTGTCTCCGCCGGACCTAGTCCAGGTTTTCTAGACAGTTTCTGGGTGCGTTCAGAGACTACGTCCAGGTCTTAGAGTCTGGGCGTCTCAGGACTCCATCAGTTTGTCAGTCTGCACAGGACGATTCAGAGACTACGTCCAGGTTTTAGACGTCTGCTGTGGGACGTCACGAGAAGACTACGTCTAGTTTTTTAGACACTGGGAGGCTCACAGAATGCTTTGCAGTCTCGAGACGTCTCAGAGACTCGTCCAGGTTTAGACAGTCTGCCCAAGGACGTTCTAAGAGACTAGTCCATGTTGTCTTCTTTAGACAGTCCCTGCCTGGGTAGTCACGGCGATACGTCCAGGGTTTTCGACAGTCTGTTAGGAAACGTCACAGAGTATATGCCATGTTTTAGAGTCCAGGTTTTAGACAGTCTGCGAGTGTTACGTGTCTCTCGTTAAGATTATTTCTATGTCCATAAAGACAAACATAACATCACGTTAGAGTTGCAGGAACAAACTTCTGTTTAATCTTATTTTTTCGTGAGTTTGTCGACCTTTAATCGGACTTTCTGATCAGCTGACGTCTGAGGAATCTTCATAAATACGTCTCTCTGCATCTGTTGGATGAATTTAACAAATGTCTTGAGTTTGTGCTGAAATGTTTGTGTCAGGTTTTCCTTCCTGTTTCTGTGAAACTCTGTTTCTTCTTTTCTTCCCACAAACACGCACACAGCAGTCTGTCAGCCATTTACTTCCCTCCATTGTTTCCAGACAATCAACCCGACCTGAACAAACCTCCTCCATCCTCTGACTATTTTTACCGTCCACGTACACGCGTGCATTCAGATACATGCATATGGCGCGTCGCCTCCCTTGGGCGCTCGCGTACACCTGCAAATAACCGAGCTGCAGACGTCCTGAGCGCCGTGTGATTTACGACCTCCGCGAACGAGCCGAGGACTGACGGAGAAACTGGAGCTCGCAGGACGGCGCCGCTCTGTGTTCACATGTTGTTGTTATTATGCTAAACATTCGTCCCCGGTGCCGCCGCCACCGCCATCACCGCTGATGTTGTAATGAGAATTCATAGAAAACGTGTTACAGTTAATCCACTTATTCCCAATAATCCCAAATCTATTAACAGCATGTTGTTTCACACAGAGACATGTTACACGTCTGTTAACAGATGTCACGCTGCTGTTGTTTACACGTGTGTGTGTGTGTGTGTGTGTGTGCGGTGAACTGAGGTGGAAACATGATTTCAGTCAAGGTCAGTAAACGCCTGCAGCAACCAGGAGCCGAGTGTAAGACTCAAGTACACGTGAGGTACTTTACCTTCACCACATGTCCAACCGGACGTCTCAATGTGACGCTCTGGTGTCATTTTTGGACGCCGTAATTGTTACAATTACCCAGAAGTCCAACCAACAGTCGCAACCTCGACTAATTTTAATGAAAATCTGGAAACAGGAAATGTTTCCGGTAATGGTAACCTCTGTGTTTGTTGAAATAAGGTGCCGCAAAGAGTGAGTCAGTCTCCATAAGTCCCCATGTCCAAATGTCCAACTTCACAGCAGAAATAAACATGTTTACAACCTGGTACAAAAACAGCAACAACAATGGCTCTTCAGAAACCTGTGGGTGACGTCACGGACACGACGTCCACGGCACTAAAACTCTTCGCGCCTTCATGTCCTTTAACGCCGATTCAGACGTCGCATTTTAAGAGTTTTGGACTTGCAGGAAAGTACGATATGACAACTCGGGACACATTTGGCAGTACCAATAATTTTTAGAAACCTAACTAACTTTTGAAGATCATTCACAACGGGAAGACGTCTTTAAGAGTGAAGTTCAGGAACTCGAATCGACCACCAACTTTTGAAGATCATTCACAACGGGAAGACGTCTTTAAGAGTGAAGTTCAGGAACTCGACTCGACCACCAACTTTTGAAGATCATTCACAACGGGAAGACGTCTTTAAGAGTGAAGTTCAGGAACTCGAATCGACCACCAACTTTTGAAGATCATTCACAACGGGAAGACGTCTTCAAGAGTGAAGTTCAGGAACTCAACTCGACCACCAACTTTTGAAGATCATTCACAACGAGAAGACGTCTTTAAGAGTGAAGTTCAGGAACTTGACTCGACCACCAACTTTTGAAGATCATTGACAACGAGAAGACGTCTTTAAGAGTGAAGTTCAGGAACTCGAATCGACCACCAACTTACGAAGATCATTCACAACGAGAACGGTGGTCGAGTTGAGTTCCTGAACTTCACTCTTAAAGACGTCTTCTCTTTATTTTCCATAAAATGAAAGTTTGTGTCCACAAAACCTTTAAAACAAAACAACTTAAAGACTTCTAAGTCTTTCAAAGTTGGTTAAAGTCAATAACTTTGAGGAAGTACGACTCAAAGAAACGATGAAACAAACAGAAATGAAGGAGAAGGAGGAAGAACTGATGAAGTTTCTGCTCCTTGAAGCCGAGTACTGACGAGTTTTCTCACTGTTCTGCAGTAAAAACACTTTTAAGGCTTTAATCCGAGTGTGATTAGCAGCTAACAGCTAGCAGACGTCCAGTTAGCATGCTGCTGTCTGTCCGTCCGTCTGTGCTGGCCACGTTAGCCGGTTAGCCGTTGGGCTTTGTGGAAAACAGACGTCTCTGCAGGAACGAGGTGGACACCGGCCAGAGTTCATTAGCATCCAGCCTGGATTAGCCGCTAGCCTGCCAAGGCTGCTGCGGCTAAGCCAAAAGAGACAAAAGGCCCATAGGGAACGACTGGACACGCTAACGCTAACGTAAACGCCAAGTCTAATCAGCGGCAGGCAGGAAGGGCTGACGGAGACGGAAGACGGCAGCAGGACGGCAGCAGTTTGTCCAGAATCACAATGAAGGAGCAGAAACCCGCCGACAAACGGCAAAGGAGATCTGCTAACGGACAGCGGCCTCTACGGACACGATGGCAGAGGAGGAGAGAGCGAAGAGGACGGAGGAAGAAGAGAGCTTAGTGAGGTTCAGGATGACAGCGTCAAACTCACGTTAATTAATTTGAGGATCTAATTAATGGATTAAAAGCTACAGATCATCAGTGAAGTTTATACTGAGGGTAAAGTTATACTGCAGCTCTGCTCATGTTCACACTGATAACAGAGTCAGACCTGGACCTGGACCTGGACCGGACCTTGACCCCCCTCCAGCAGAACCCGGAGTGCTCACCTGATGACACTTTAACCTGATGAACGTCAGCACAACAAGAACCTCCGACCTGCTCTGTATCTCTGTAGCTCTGTGTGTGTGTCAGTCAGCTCACCTTTGGCACGCTGAGCAGGTGTGAAATGAGGTCACACACACACACACACACACACACACATACACACACACAGACACACACACACACACAGACATACACACACACACACAGCTTGTTCCTGTTATCAGGGAGTTTCGACTTCCAGCGAGTTCCCGTAAAAATGTTTCTCAACCGCCTTCATGAATCAAACTTAATCTGTGTGTATGAATCACGGTGGTAACCATGACTACAGCTGTACTCGAGTATTTCTTCTGATTACATTACGTCTGATCAAACAGCCAATCATCATCCAGGTCCCCAGCAGCAGCTGATCTCACTGCCTAGTCCAGCAGCAGTCAGCCCAGCTCGGCGTCTGTCTTTCAGCCTTTTATTTCACCAAGCTCTCACCAACCACTAAAAGTCAGTCCCACATTTACTCTAGCAAATGCTATGCTAACCCTCCTCTGCTAAGGACAGTGAGAACACGAGCTAACGTTAGACTTAGAAATAGAGTCCGCCGCTTTAACGCCAACAAACGACAAGCACGCAACACGAATCTTAACGTCAGAGCTAACGTTACGTAAACATGTCAGATTATATCGTATGTTGTGGTTTTAGCTGGGTAACGTTAGCTTGCTGCTAACGTAACAAAATCCAGTCTTGTGTGGACAACGTCCGCTGCTTTCATTCAGACTTGTAAAATTCTTCTGTCTCGCCGTTTGCAGGTTATTGTCCGCCAGACTATGAAGCTAAAGCAGCTAACATGCAGGCTACAGCGCTAACCAACTTAGGCTACAGCCGCTACAAACGAGCTAACATGGCTAACAGCAGCCTAACAAACTTGAGCTAACATGGGCCTAACAGCAGCTAACAAAAACTGAGCTAACAGCAGCTAACAAAACGACGCTACCGCAGCTACAAACTGAGCTTACATGAGCTAACAGCATTGCTAAACCAAACTGAGCTCACATGAGCCAACAACAGCTATTACAAACTCGACTAACATTAGCTAACAGCAGCTAACAAAACTGAGCTAACAAGGCAGGCTAACAGACTTGAGCTAACATGACGCTAACAGCAGCTAACAAACTGAGCAAACAGCAGAGCTAAAAAACTGCGCTAACATAGCTAACAGCAGCTAACAAACTGAGCTAACAGAGCTACAAATGAGCTAACAGAGCTAAACAGCAGCTACCAAACTGAGCGGACTAACCTGAGCCAACAGCAGCTAACAAACTGCAGCCTAACAGCAGACTACACAAACTGAGCTAACAAGCCAGCTAACAAACTGAGCCTTAACATGAGCTCACAGCAGTAACAAACTCGTACAAACATTGAGGCCAAACAACAGGCTAACAAACTGAAGGCTAACATTAGTCTAACAGAGCTAAACAAAACTGAGCTAACAGCAGGCTAACGACTGAGCTAACATCAGCTAACAGCAGCTAACAAACTGAGCTAACAGCAGCTAACAAACTGAGCTAACATGAGCTAACAGCAGCTAACAAATTGAGCTAACATTAGCTAACAGCAGCTAACAAACTGAGCTAACATGAGCTAACAGCAGCTAACAAACTGAGCTAACAGCAGCTACAGTTGGCAGCAGCTTACGTGACGACACAGCAGGCTGATATGAAGCTGCAGAAGATGATGTAACATGTTTGTGTCAGACAGTAAATTTGTTTCTGTTGAGTTTTTTCATCAGCAGAATGTTTCTTTGTCTCCAGAAAGAGGCCGATCACTTCCATCAAACCGCCGTATAGTTTGGTTTTATCACAGTGAGTAAACCTGCGTGAGCTCCAACAATAACTCAGAAGTTTCCAGGTGTTTGTAAATGACAGGTGAGCCACAGGAAACAGCTTCGATGATGAGTTAACGAGGCGCCGCGGTGGATTCATGAACGTGTTGACGAGGAGAAGAGTGCAACCAAAACATGTAAACATGTTTATTTCTGCTGTGAAGTTGGACATTTGGACATTTGGACATGGGAGACTGACTCACTTCTGGAGCCAGCCTCAGGTGGACGTTTGAGGAACTGCAGCCTCTTTTACCTAAACGTTGACTTTGTGGGTCAGAGATGGTAAAGTACTCAGATTACACTGCTTTAATTATAACTCCAGTTCTTGGTGTTTTCGGTGATAAATCAGACTTCAGCTTTCATTTTCTTTTTTTGTCTCTGCCCTTAAAAAACATCGTTATTAAATTATCTCACCGTCTTCCCGGTTGCGAGCGGTAAACGTGTTCTCGCCTTCAGACCGCCGCAAATTAACGAATGAGGCGGAGTCGTTTCAGCTGCAGCTCTGACTTTAATTAAACCGGCAAACGGAGCGTCGGCTCAAATGTTGGAGCCCGCAGCAGACACGCCGAGCTCCACCGCTATTAAAACATGCATCTATATTTTACATTAGTAGCACTTTATTCCAGCAGGCCTTTAATTTATGACTAATTTCAGCATCGTTTTCTGTGTAACTGCTCAAACTCTGTGAAGGGACGCTGTAATAACTCTGAGGGGGGAAACTCACTGAGCCTCCAGTCGGCGACGCCTCATTATATTTGATTTTCTTTTGGAAATTATCTCACAGAAGAAAAAACTGAACAAACTCATAATTGGTTTATTTGTTTAAATGACAGAGATCCATAAACCTAAACAAATATTTATTCGGAGCTCCGGTTTATGCACCGACAGTGAACAGCTGAAGTTAGTTAGTTTAGAGCTCTTTGTCTGGCTTGTATGATCATAAAATGTCTGTTATGATGGTTAAATATGAAACATAACGCCAACAAAGACTAAAACGTCTCGTCAACAGTTGATCAAACACAGAGATAATTAGTTTTAGACCTCGTTAGTCTTGATTTTACGTTACATAACGTGTTCAGATGTTCAGAAATAAATAAAAACTGAAGTGAAGTGCCAAAAAACTGCAGTTCCTCTAACGTCCACTTGAGGCTGGCTCCAGAAGTGAGTCAGTCTCCATAAGTCCCCATGTCCAAATGTCAAACTTCACAGCAGAAATAAACATGTTTACAGCCTGGTACAAAAAACAGTTTTGGTCTCTGTAGCTAATTTCCCCGTTCATGACAACTGTACTGAGGGTGAATTTATATACAACTCACCTGTTCACATTATATTAAGGCTTAAAGTAACTACACCACTAGATGGCACTAAACTCTACACACCGGCCCTTTAACACCATCGTGAGTGTTTTTATGTTGTTACAGATGTCACGTCGTCGTCATGTATAACTCTTATTTTCTGTTTCTAATTTATCTTGAGCTGCTAAAACAAGCAAATATCGTCCACTCAATAAAATCTTCTTATTTTAGAGAATAAATCATAAAAATGTGCGACTTTAACGTCGTGCAAAGAGCTGAACATCAGAACTGTGTGCAGCGACGAAGGCGGTCACCAAAGCAGCTGACTGGACCGTCCATCTCAACAAACCCACAAACATCTGCATCACAGCATCTTTTTAAATCCAGACAACACAAGACTGTGACAGCCAGGGCCGACCCTTCAAGAGACTCATTTAGCATATAAGCATCCCCTCGTAACCACGGCAACGCCCTGACAAAGGCCTCGGATCTCGTGATGTCAGCCGACGGTCGCACTGAGCAGGTGAGTCTGCGCAGGGTCAGCGCAGGACGGCGGGCGGCTGTAACCGTGCCAACCAGACGACGGACACGGTTGCCGTAGAGACCCAAACAAAGCATGGAGTCATTCACATCTCTAACGGAGACTTGAGTCTGCATTAGAAGTGATGATGTCACAGATAT
>NW_020858010.1:0-570 GCF_000972845.2 Larimichthys crocea | reverse complement strand
TCTTTTCATCACTCTTCTAAGAAGAAGTTGGCCTCAATAAAGTGTGCTTTATCGTTATATCCTCTGCATCTGAGTCCTCATTCCCGTCCTGGTCTGACATTACACTTTGGCCAGTATGGACTCAGCAGGGATAGAACAACTCACGACAGCCCTGCGAGCCCAAGAAGCCCGGCTCTCCCGTCAGGAGGATTTCCAGACCGCCATGGCCTTCTATCCTCACAACTCCAGGGCCTGACGAATGCAGCACCCGAGCCTCCGGAAGTAGCGGCCACCACACCAGTGAATCCCGTTCCCACTATGACTGTAGTGGGAGCAGCATGTAAGTTAGCTCCACCAGTACGATTCTCTGGCGAACTGGGCTTATGCAAGACCTTCCTTATAGACTGCTCTATACATTATGAGCTAAACCCCCAAGCTTTTCCCACTGATCGATCGAAGATTGCGTTTATGATTTCCCACCTTGCCGGGAGAGCCAAGGCCTGGGCTTCGGCAGAGTGGGCCCAAGATTCACCAGTTTGCAGATCACTCACAGAATTTGAAAAGATGCTGCAGAAGATTTTTGACCCGGTA
>NW_020858009.1:0-635 GCF_000972845.2 Larimichthys crocea | reverse complement strand
TAGATGGTGTAGATGGAGGTGTAGACGGTGTAGATGGAGGTGTAGATGGTGTAGATGGTGTAGATGGAGGTGTAGATGGTGTAGGTGGTGTAGGTGGTGTTCGTAGTGTAGTTTCTATACTTCTAACTGATCTGAGATCTGCTGGATGGAGACAGAGGGATGGAAGAAAGGAGATGTAGGGTGAAGGAGGTGAAGGAGATGAAGGAGATGAAGGAGGTGAAGGAGATGGAGGGTGGAGGAGGTGGAGGAGGTGCAGGAGGTGAAGGAGGTGAAGGAGGTGCAGGAGGTGGAGGAGGTGCAGGAGGTGAAGGAGGTGCAGGAGGTGCAGGAGGTAGAGGAGGTGGAGGAGCTGCAGGAGGTGAAGGAGGTGCAGGAGGTGCAGGAGGTGGAGGAGGTGGAGGAGGTGAAGGAGGTGGAGGGTGAAGGAGGTGGAGGAGGTGGAGGAGGTGCAGGAGGTGAAGGAGGTGGAGGAGGTGGAGGGTGGAGGAGGTGCAGGAGGTGGAGGAGGTGGTGGAGGTGAAGGAGGTGGAGAAGGTGAAGGAGGTGGAGGAGGTGAAGGAGGTGGAGGAGGTGGTGGAGGTGAAGGAGGTGAAGGAGGTGGAGGAGGTGCAGGAGGTGGAGGAGGTGCAGGAGGT
>NW_020858008.1:0-3114 GCF_000972845.2 Larimichthys crocea | reverse complement strand
TCCTGCAATGTCAGCATCGTTGTCCTGTCCATCCCTCCCTCTGCCAAACCCACATCTGCCTGCAGCCCCACTACCCACAAAGTGTTGTATATTAATTCAACTGTAATTTTGATCTTTTCTATACCTTTAATACTGTATATTATAGTTAAAAAATCTATTATATTATAGTTTATATATATATATTGTTTTGTTCTTAATAGAGGTACTTGTTTACATATGTTGTTGTTGTTTGTTTGTCTAGTTGGCGTATTGTGACAAAAAATAATTTCCCCCTGGGAATTATTAAAGTATTTCTTATTCTGATTCTGATAAAGGATGTATTGAATAATTTAAGTGCATATGTGTAAATAAAACGATCATAGGTCAAAAACAAGCTAAATTTGGCTGAATTATAAAAAGGTATAGTATAAACCAATGAAGCGCCGTTTGGAGGCGAAAGATCCAACTCCTCTTGGTGAGCTGAGTCAAATGAATCCGACTTCTTAAAACAGAACCGAACTTCCCATCACTAGACTGAGTCAAATGATATGGACTCCCTAAAAAAAGAACCGAACTTCCATCACTAGAGCTGGTCAAATGATCCGACTCTCTAAAAAGAACCAAAATGTCCCATCACTAGAGCTGAGTCAAATGATCCAATCTCCCCTAAATAAGAACCCAAACTTCCCATCATTAGATCTGAGTCAAATGATCTGACTCCCTAAAAAGGAACCAAAACTTCCTATCATTAGAGCTTGAGTCAAATGATCTGACTCCCTAAACAAGAACCCGAACTTCCCATCACTAGAGCTGTCAAATGATCTGACTCCCTAAAAAAGAACCGAATCTTCCCATCACTGAGCTGAGTCACAAAAAGATCTGACTCCCTAAATACGAACCGACAACTTCCCACTCTTCACTAGTATGAGGTCAATGATCCGACCTCTAAAAAGACCAAACTTACTATCATTAGAGCTGCGCAAATGATATGACTCCCATAAAAAGAAACGAACTTCCTATCCATTAGACCTGAGTCGATGATATGACTCCCTAAAAAGAAACCGAACTTCCTATCCATTAGACCTGCAGGTAGACTTATCTGACTCCTAAAAAGAAACCCGAACTTCCTATCACTAGAGCTGGTCAATGATCTGATTCTCCTAAAAAAGAACCGTTACTTTCCCATCATAGAGCTGTCTAAATGACCGACTCTAAAAAAGAACCTAAACTTTCCCATCACTAGAGCTGAGTCAAATGTATCGACGCCCTAAAAAAGAACCCAACGTGCCCACAGAGGTGGGTGTAGAGACTTTTTCTTAAATTAAATTTGCCTTTTACTTATTTATATTTTATGTTCTCTCCTCTATATATATCTCTATTGTATACTATTACATATATATATATATATTTTTTTTTCAATTTATTTTATATTTTTATTTTATATTGATAGTGGGCGCTCCAGGACCAGGGGAAACCAATTTCGTTTCATCCCATGTTTACATGTGTTGCAATGACAAATAAAACTCCTTGAATCCTTGAATCACTAGAGCTGAGTCAAATGATATGACTCCCTAAAAGGAACCGAACTTCCCATCACTAGAGCTGAGTCGAATGATCTGACTCTCTAAAGAGAACCGAACTTCCTATCATTAGACCTGAGTCGAATGATCCTACTCCCTAAAAAGAACCTAACCTCCCATCAGCAGTGCCCTCACATGCTCCTTCGCTTTCTCCGGGCTGATTCAGTTTGTCCCTCCGTGGCTCCGGTAGCAGCAGCTGAGCATCGTTAGCGGTATTTCTGTGAAGGTCGCGAGTCCAAACTGTGAGTATCCCTTCAAATAAAATCGATCAGACCTGTGAATTAGACTTTTATGACAGCAGGTAATTAATAAAGATCAACACTGACTCGTAGTTTTTAATAATCTGGCGGATTTTTCCCGCCTTCTTCAAATGTTAGCGGTTAGCTGACGTTAGCGTGCTGCTTAGCTACATGCTAACCGGAAGATACGCACTTTTAAAACAACAGAGCGACTAAATATTAAATATGACACTTTATTAACTTTGTTAAGACTCTAATGTGATTAAAGGTTTCACTCATTACACGGACAGAGCAGCTTTAGTGTCGTGTCCTGTGTGTTTAGGTCATCGTGCTGCTTTGACCCTGTGCTAAAGCTGTTAGCACAACAACAAACCGCTGTAAATATAAATAAACATAAATATTTATATGTATTTAATGTGTGACGGCACCGTGTGTCACACAGGACACGTGTTCAGGGAAGGTCACGTGATGTGCGGACCTGACCTGGCAGCAGAGTGTGATGGCGGATGTCACACACCTGTGTGTGTGTGTGTGTGTGTGTGTGTGTGTGTGTGTGTCCTTTAAATGTCTGAATCACAGGTAACTCAGGTGAATCAGTGTTCTGGTTCTGAGCCTCAGGCTGACTGACCTCTGCGTCTGTTTGAGGTCACAAAGTAAATAAATGTCTCATCTCAAAGTCAGATCTTCATTTTTACAATATAAAGTTATTTCTGGCCTGATAGGATTACAGACACTTTTTTTATGGTTGAAATTAATTAGTTTTTATTTTACTGTCACTGGTTTTATTTCTACGTGTGTATATAGTGTGAAAATAGGATATCTTATAGTGCTCCCCAACCCCCGGGCAATCAGTACCAGGCCCCACAAGAATTAATTAGTTATTTCTGTTTTATTTATTATCTAAGTCTCCCGCAAGTGAGGAGAATACGGTCATTTCGAAATAAAAAAACGTTTCAAAATAAAAGACCGCTCGACTTAGACTGGGACTATAATAAAAGGGGACTTGCTACTTCATCCACAGTTGGTAGGAGAAGAAGAAAATATTAAGTATAAATGTAAATTACAAAAGATAATTAATTGTGCGAGGTAGTTGTTAATTATTTTTGGGTTGATAATTTTTAATTGACTCATCGGATTTCACATTTGACCGGTCCGCCGTTAGGAAAAGGTTGGGGACCACTTGTTTTCTTGCAGTCACTCACTATCTCACTTACCTTTTGGGAGCTGCTGTAACAAAAACTATTTCCCTGCGGGGATTAATAAAGTATTTCTGATTCTGATTATATTTCTCACATAACAAAACATTTGAACTAGTG
>NW_020858007.1:3085-3428 GCF_000972845.2 Larimichthys crocea | reverse complement strand
CTCTGATTGTGCACATTATGGTTGAGGGGTGCTTCAGCACAGATCAACCCTTTGGTGCACGCATGAACATGAACAAGAACAAGAACAAGAACAGAGAGTACAGTGGTGACGTTGTTTTAACAAAGTCTCTTGTTGTCTGTTGTCTGTAAAATGTATTGATTTATTTCTTTAAAAAAAAAAAAAAACTTACCAAAGCAGGACAGCAAAGCCACGAGCCAAATCATGTTGGACCACTGAGGAACGGTGGCAGTTTACCGATTTATATTGGACTGAGACTGGAAGACCTTCAGAAAGTGTTAGGCAATGATTAGGTTACATGCCAATATCAGCAATCGATGTGGAT
>NW_020858007.1:0-2995 GCF_000972845.2 Larimichthys crocea | reverse complement strand
CCCACACTTTTCGTATTTCAGTGGAAAGATACAGATGTTTAATTATGTAGTATAAACGCCAATAATTAACAAGTCAAATTATGCGTAGAAATATCTGTACCAATAAATATATAAAAATATAATCTACTAAACTGCAAACCTTTTTCTGTTCTCTGCTCAACAATCATATGTAGATACAACCTGGATACTAGATGCATTTCTATATAAAATGTACATTTATTCTTATTATTGATCGGAGTAGTAGTAGAAGAAGTAGTTGTGGTAGTAGAAGTAGTAGTTAAAGTTGTAGTCGTAGTAGTAATAGCTGTAGTAGTAGTAGTCATAATAGTACTAGTTTAAGTAGTTGTAGTGGTAGTAGCAGCAGTAGTAGTCATGTAGTTGTAGTAGTAGTCATAGTAGTAGTAGTAGTAGTAGTAGTAGCAGTACTAGTAGTAGTAGTAATAGAAGTAGTAGTTGTAGTAGTAGAAGTAGTTATAGTAATAGAAGTAGTGGTAGTAGTAGTAATAGAAGTAGTAGTAGGAGTAGCAGTAGTAGTCATAGTATTAGTAATAGTAGTAGTACAAATAGTTATGTAGTAGTAGTAGAAGAACATATTTGAGATGGACTGTAAGCATCAACAGAAAATGCATCTAACAGGCAATGCATTTGTGAGACTGTGAAAAAGTACATGAGACCAAGAAACACATGAAGCCTGAGAGGAATCTAAGTGGTATTTAGTCTAAATATGAACTACTATTGCCACCTTTTGGCCAAATTAAGAACTACAAGCAAACAAACAACTACTATATTATTTAATGCATATGTCTTTTATTTCACTGGTTCTGTGTGGATGAACACTTTTCCATATGTAGATTTTACAGAACCTGAAAAAACAAACAAAGAAATATAAGTCAGGCGACTGAACAGAAAGTACGGTGACATTTTCAGAATCACATCATGAAGGCTTACTGAATGGATCCAGTCAATGAAGGAAGAGACTCTGGTGAAGACAGTGGGCTTAGTCACTTGGTTACACATGCCACCTGGACCATAACTGACAACACCATGGACTCTCCAAGCTCCATCGGTGTAACAGTTCAGGGGACCTCCAGAATCGCCCTGGGACAGGTAGGAATAAGAGCAGACACAAGAAGTCCAGTTTGAAGACCGGGTAATAATAAGTGGGACATTACCTCTCATAATATAAGTATTACTTATCACCAGAAACAAACTCTACCATTTATTAGAGTAAAACAAGACGCTCTACATTTAAAGTGAAATCCAAAAAACTGCCCTGCATTAGGCAGATGCACACATATGTTTACTGTACCTGACAACCTGCTACGACTCCATCCCCTCCAGCACACACCATGGTTTTCAGAGCAATGCTGCCCCACCAGTTAGGCTGGGAGCAGACTGAATGTGCGACCACAGGGAGGATAGCTTCCTGCAGGATGGCAGGGACGCTCCCCATGGCTGTAAAAAGAGAAGAAGTAGTGCAGTTGTTTTTTATTACATACATAAATATTGTGCATTGGACATATAATGTATGTGTGCGTGAGTATTTTCTCACAGTCCATAAGACCCCAGCCAGAGATGTAACATTGGTAGCCATGAGGCAGCATCTGACCAGGGTAAGGAAGGTTGGCGATATCCACATAGCTGCTGACATACACTGGACCAGCCAGCCTCAGTATAGCAATATCATTTCTAATAGACAACAAAAAAAAACATGGTTAATAAAATGCAAAAATAAACTTTTTTCAGTAGCTTGCTTTTTTAAATTGTGACTAAATTAAGAGAAGGAGTCTGGTGTGTTGTAACTTTACCCCTTGCCAAGGTCACCAGTCCACCCAGGATGGACGGTAATCCTTTCTACACGGATGAACTGCTCACTGCCATCATACTCATACAGGTTGTACTCACCTGCCGCCACACGGTAAGTACTGGCATCCATGCTGACAGGAAAGAAGAAGAAACAAAACACAGTATTCTTACTGACAGTCATTTATCCAGCAGACAAGGAATAAGCACAGACAGTAAGTGTATATTAATGGTAGCAAGAACCAGTAAGGGACCCAACCTGAGGATACAGTGAGCTGCAGTCATAACGTTGTAGGGATCAATGACGGTGCCTCCACAGAGGTGGTAGTATGAACCATCATTGTATGCATCCTGCTGGAGAGAAACCTAAGAGAAAACAAAAAGGAAATACACTAGCTTCAACATTTAAATGAAAGCACTGGCAATAATATCTTGGAATAAAAATGAATAATCATACAAAGGGAATTATGTTAATAAATACACACACATGGTGCTCAGAGGTTTTACCTGCCATTTCCATTGGCCGCGTGGAGCATTGCTGCCTCCTATCACCCTCTGATTGTGCACCTTATGGTTGAGGGGTGCTTCAGCACAGATCAACCCTTTGGTGCACGCATGAATATGAACAAGAACAAGAACAGAGAGTACAGTGGTGATGTTGTTTTAACAAAGTCTGTTATAAAATGTATTGATTTATTTCTTTTAAAAAAAGAAACTTACCAAAGCAGGACAGCAAAGCCACGAGCCAAATCATGTTGGACCACTGAGGAACGGTGGCAGTTTACCGATTTATATTGGACTGAGACTGGAAGACCTTCAGAAAGTGTTAGGCAATGATTAGGTTACATGCCAATATCAGCAATCGATGTGGATCGGTTCAGATTAAATATATGCCGTGCCATGTTGAGCTGAGGAATGGAAAAAACCCATTGGAAATTATCTTTATAGGTAGTCAGCAACCATATAAATCTCAAAAAAATCTATATACAGTATATACTTATATATTCATTTTATTTGGATATTTTTTATTCGGTTAAGAAACTTAAACAAAACAAGAGTGCATATTTGTTATCATAGTGGGAAAAGAGCAGGTGCATTCACATGCAGGCAAAGTTAACCAGACTATCTGTAACCAGCATGGCTCAAACACACATTTTCCTACAGATAACTGATGGAACCGATCAACAGCCTA
>NW_020858006.1:0-560 GCF_000972845.2 Larimichthys crocea | reverse complement strand
GTATAATTTTGTTTTAATTCAATTAATTTTTTAAAAATGTATTTATTTAAACCTTTTTCTGTCTTTGTGCTGCTATAACATCTTTCTCCCCTGGTGGATCATTAAAGGTTGTAATGAGCTGTATATTCTGGCTGGCGTGGTGGTCAACTCACAGTAAAAAAAAAAAAGTCCCTGGTTCAAGCCTTCCAGTCAACTGGGCCTTTCCTTGTAGAGTTTGCATATTCTCCCCATGTCCAAAGACGTGCACTCAATTAGTAACTCTAAATTGCCCATAGATGTGAATTTGAGCCTTAATGGTTATTTGTTTCTATCTATCAGCCCTGTGATGCACGGGCAACATGTCCAGGGTGTACCTTGCCTCTCGCCCAGTACCAGCTTGAATTGGCTCCAGCCCCCGTGACCCTGACAAGGATAAGCAGTTACGGAAAATGGATCAATGGATAGATGGGGATTCATTTTGTTCAACTAATAATCATATAATAAATTTCAAATGCTAAATGTGTTTGACATCTTTTCACAGGTAACTATTTTCTTTATTCTTTCTTTTTTTATTATACTTG
>NW_020858005.1:0-646 GCF_000972845.2 Larimichthys crocea | reverse complement strand
CCCAGGTCCCCAGAAGGTCTTTTTTATATCTTGTGATAAGAGATTTAAAAAAATATTTCCTTTTAGGGGCTCCGTACTTTTTAAAGCCTGGGCTATGGTCGAATAGTCAAAAGATGACCTCCTGTGTCCTTTCCTAAACACTTTTCCTTTTCCTTTAGGAAACAAATTTTAAAAAATGATGTTAAGTCATATTTTTTCTTCATAGGAAAAAAAAATGGGTATTCGAAATAAGTCAATGTCTGACTCAGTGTGTGGTTCGACAGTAACAAAGTATATTGTAGCTTTCAAAGTAACGTGATGAAGTACAATGAAGTATAATTTTGTCCTATGAAGAAGAAATATGACTTAAACTGGAAAAAAAACCCTAAAATATTTAAGCAAAGGTCAAGCTCCTCATAATTGTTTGACAGTTTTGAGTTTTGTGTTTCCTCATTTATTTTCTACTTCCACCCTGTCTGTGTCTTGCATGTTTTTGTGCACCTGTCCCTGATTAGTTCACCTGTTCTCTGGTTATTTAGTTCCTGTTTTCCTCTTTGTTTATTTGACTGTGGCTTAAGCTCACATGTGCTTCTGTGTCTGTTGCTGGTTTTTGTTCTTAGTTCTAGGTTTTGGTTATTACACTTTTATAGTATTTTTGTATTTTTTG
>NW_020858004.1:0-703 GCF_000972845.2 Larimichthys crocea | reverse complement strand
TGATGAAGGCATGGTCTGTATAGTTTTTTTGGCTTTTTCCCCCAGCATCGTCCCGACCATATCCGTGGCAGCAGGGACAATTAAATCCTCAACAATAGTGTGTGGTTTGCCACTTTTAGCCACTCGGTAACTCACCATGTAAGATGCTTGTAGCCCGCTCCTATTAACAGTATCTGTCTCCCTTATGCAAGTCTTACTGGTAGAAAGTCCTCTCAGTTCTCGCTCAAAAAACTCCCGTGGCTTATTTCTCAAATGAGCATGTTTTGTTTCTAAATGTCTGCGCAACAGTGACGGTTTCATTGAGTTGTGAGACAGTACTTTTGCACATATAACACATTGTGGCCGAGTAAATCCACCAGTATTTATCTGAGTGAACCCCAAAGCAATATAGTTTTCATCATATTTTCTCCTTTTTGAAGAGGTTGTTCCTCTGCCCGCTGTGGCTGCATGCTTTCCCGCATCAGGTGCATCGGACTCCTCCCCACTGTCTGTGGCTATGCTCTCCGCTTGACCGCCCACCTGGGATGCTAGCGATCCGCCAAGAGGGGATGCTAGCGATCCGCTAGCATCCCGGTCAAAGGTAGACGACGTTGAAGGTGAAGAATAATGTGGGTACCTGACTACCTGACTGGTGGAAGCAGGGGATGTCCCTCTGGAAGGGCAATTTATCTTTTTTAGCCATTTATCCATCTTGGTCGGTTAG
>NW_020858003.1:0-505 GCF_000972845.2 Larimichthys crocea | reverse complement strand
ATGATCTCTATTTTTACAAAAACATGAACCTGAGATTTTTTTTTGAAGAAGAAAAAGGTGCAATTTCAACAATATTATGCCTCAGTTTATCATTTACACATGTCACACTGCAACTTGTAGATCACAGTGTGTCTGCAAAGGCACAAAACATTTAGTCAGAGCTAAACTTCCCGTAAACAAATTTAGCGTCTGCTCCACTGTATCCCTCTTATCATAAGAATGAACACAGCTATTTAGTTACACCAGTTAATCCAGCTACAGCAGGAAGTTAACTGGAGTCATTTATTAGTTTGAGTTATAAAATTCAGAAACACGGATGTGTGTACCAACACTTAGACCATGTTGAGTCCTGCTTACACATGCTGCAGATATATTTAGTTGAGCTTTTAATCTCAGTTCTCAGAAAATTGTATATTTGAACATCAAACAATTAAAAATATGGCAACTGGGCAAACTCTGCTGATGAAGAGGCTGCGATATCACTGACAGTAAAATCAGATTATGT
>NW_020858002.1:0-7535 GCF_000972845.2 Larimichthys crocea | reverse complement strand
TTATCTTCTTATTTTATACTATTCTCTTCTTCTTCATGTAACTTCTTTCTCTTCTTTCTTTGCCTTGCCTTAGAGTAAGTCAAGAGACCAATTGTCTTGCCCCCGCGCCCCCCCCACAAACCCGCCCCACATTGCGCGAGGTCTTTTTTTTTTTTTTTTTGTTTATTTTATTGAACACGAAATGAGATGATCTTCATTGCCTGGTGGGTTCGTGATATCTTCCGATTATCTTCTTTTCTATCTTCTTCTTCTCTTCTCTATCTTCCTTCTTCTTCTTCTTTCTACTTCCTTCTTCTATCTTTCTCTTCTTTCTTCTTCTATTTCCTCTGTCTTCCTCTTCTTCCTTCCTTCTATTCTCTTCTTTCTTCTTATTTCTTCTTCTCTTTCTCCTTCTTCTTTTCTTCTCTTCTTATCTTCTTTTTCTTCTTCCTCTCTCCTTCCCTCTTCTTCTTCTTTTCTTCTTCTTCTTCTTCTCCTTCCTCTTCTTCTTCTTCTTCCTCTTCTTCTTCTTCCCGGTGGTCCAAACCTTCTGTGGTACAAACACTAACACTCCCCCGGTGCTCTGAGCTAACATGAGCTAACAGCAGCTACAGCTGTCAGCAGTTTACTTCACTGTCCATCATAAACTCTGTAAATCACAGCGTTGTTCCATAAAGCGTTAAATCTTCGGCGTGGTCTCAGAATTTTTATCAAAGCTCATGTGCCTGTGTTGTGAACACCCCTCGCCTCCCCCGGGGCCCCTCGGCCCCCCGGCCCTCCTCCAGCTGAGTTTGTGGGACCTCCTCTGCTCCGTCCTCTCCATCTCTGTCAGAGCGGGAACAGAGGAGCCTTTACTTCCTTTAATTTACTGTGTGAATGATTACACAGCTCATTGGCTGGCCATTGTCTCGCTGATGGATTTAATTAAGTTGGGATTAATCACAGCAGGTGATATTTAATGTTTGGGATGAGCGAGCTGACGGAGAATCAAACCTCCGTACGCTCGCTCCGTGTTCTCAGATTAATGCTCCCAGCTGACAGAGGTTGAAAAATAAATTTCACCCGCTCGGCCTGTTTGGCCTCGCTTCATTTTTTACACATCACGGACGCCCCCCCGTGACTTTACGTTTCCATGGTTACAGAGCAAACAGGAAGCTCGTCAATACATTCTGACAAGAAAGACTGAAGGTCTCTGAGACTGTCTAAAACCTGGACGTAGTCTCTGTGACCACAGACTGTCTAACACCTGGACGTCGTCCCGTGACCGTCCCCGCAGGACTGTCTAAAAAACCTGGACGTAGTCTTGGAGCCGTCCCCACAGACTGTCTAAAACCTGACGTAGTCTCTGTGACGTTCCCGCCAGACTTCTAAAAACCTGACGCGTCTCTGAGAGTCCCCACCGACTGTCTTACAACCTGGACGTTATCGTCTCTGTGACCACAGCCTGGTCTAAAACCTGACGTTAGTCTCCCGTGGACGTCCCCGCAGACTGTCTAAAACTTGGACGTAGTCTCTGAGACGTCCCACCGGGAGATGTCTAAAACCTGACTGTAGTCTCTGTGACGTCCCGCCGACTGTCAAAAAACCTGGACGTAAGTCCTGTGACCACCAGACTGTCTCAAAACCTGGACGTAGTCTCCGTGACGTCCCCGCAGACTGTCTAAACACCTGGACGTAGTTCCGTGACGTCCCCACAGACTGTCTAAAAACCTGGACGTAGTCTCCGTGACGTCCCCGCAGACTGTCTAAAAACCGGACGTAGTCTCTGCCGCAGTAGTAGTTATTTCATGGTTGGGTTTGCACCGCGCTGCGTTCAGGGTCCCTGTGAGCGTCGGCGGTTTGTTGCTG
Organism: Larimichthys crocea; assembly: GCF_000972845.2. Classification (NCBI taxonomy): domain Eukaryota; kingdom Metazoa; phylum Chordata; class Actinopteri; family Sciaenidae; genus Larimichthys; species Larimichthys crocea. The sequence continues at coordinate 5,708 of NW_020858002.1, read as the reverse complement.
CCATTCAAACCGGCAGGCCGATCGTTCAGGCTTGATCCCATTGATCGTCCTCGTGGGCTGCAGGACTGAGCCACATGTGTCTCTGACAGCTCTGCGGGTGGCGTGTGATTTGTTATCTGCTACAGAACGCTTTGAATGTGATTAGTGCCGGCCTCTATTCCTAACATTGTAATAGCGACATCTGTCAGTGTGGTGACCTGCTGCTCGGCGGCCGCAGGAAGCCTGTGTCTTCCTCCCTGAGCTCGTATCCACTTTCATAATTAACTTAACCTCGGGGCCCTCTCGGTCCCGTCACGCGCCTACCTGCCACACTCATCGTGGGCCGTGGCGGTTTGGCCGTACCCCGCCTGTTGTTGTGGTTTACACAGGAACATGTCCGGAGCAGGACTTTACACCACTGCCTCTCGCCGCCGGGGGCTGACCTTCTTTATATCAGCCCTCAAACAAATTAGTCTGCCATGTAAAATCAGAGCACCGGCAACCAAAGCCCCCCAACTGTCAGGGGACGCCTTCGTTAGCGGGCCTTTTAATTGAAAGAGGTGTTTTTGTCATACAAACAAGCTTGTAATCATCATCATATTCACGTCATGAATGTTCGCGGCCTCTCGTCCTCGGCGTCTCCGTGACGACACAGGAGACTCCCACAAATGAAGGTTGTCCGTTGATATATGCCCATAGAATTCATGTCTGAATGAGCAGCCATCATTAAAATCATCGCGGCTCTTTGTTGCTGCTTTCTACCTCCAGCCATCTGTTAGCACCGAGCGGCCCGCGAGACTCGCTCAGACCCTAGGCTGCTGCAATTTGGCAAAACACCAACTTCCCTTCTCCTCCACGCCGAGCCGAGCCGGGCCGGGCCGGATGTTTGTTCAGCTTTTGAGCTTTGTGTCGCTTCTCTCTACGGTTGATTGACGTTAAATGTGGAGCGTATTCGTGGTCCCCAGAGGACGAAAAGTGAATCTTGTTTGACATTTGGGCACGCCATCAGGACTGACCGGTCCAGCTTGACTCCAGCTGTAGCCGTCTGTTAGCCGTCTGTTAGCCGTCTGTTAGGCCGTCTGTTAGCTCCTGTTAGCTGTCTGTTAGCCGTCTGTTAGCTGTCTGTTAGCCGTCTGTTAGCTGTCTGTTAGCCGTCTGTTAGCCGTCTGTTAGCTGTCTGTTAGCCGTCTGTTAGCTGTCTGTTAGCCCCTGTTAGCTGTCCGTAGCAGTTCTGTTAGCCGTCTGTTATCTTTCCGTTAGCCGTATGTTAGTGTCTGTTAGACCCCTGTTAGCTGTCTCGTTAGATGTTTGTTCGCCGTCTGTTAGCCGTCTGTAGCTGCTGTTAGCTCTGTTAGCTGTCTGTAGCCGTCTGTTAGCGTCTGTAGTGTCTGTTAGCCCCTGTTAGCCGTCTGTTAGCTGTCCGTTAGCCGTCTGTTAGCTGTCTGTTAGCCCCTGTTAGCCGTCTGTTAGCTGTCTGTTAGCCGTCTGTTAGCTGTCTGTTAGCTCCTGTTAGCTGTCTGTTAGCCGTCTGTTAGCTGTCCGTTAGCCGTCTGTTAGCTGTCGTTAGGTCTGTTAGCTTTCCTGTTAGCCGTTGTTAGCTGTCCGTTAGCGTCTGTTAGCGTCGTTAGCCCCTGTTAGCTGTCTGTTAGCGTTGTTAGCCGTCTGTTAGCCGTCTGTTAGCGTTGTTAGCTCCTGTTAGCTGTCTGTTAGCCGTCTGCTCGCTGTCCGTTCAGCCGTCTGTTAAGCCGTCTGTTAGCCCGTTAGCCGTCCGTCGCCTGTCTGTTAGCCGTCTGTTAGCTTGTTGTTCGCTCCTGTTAGTGTCTGTAGCCGTTGTTAGCTGTACGTTCGCCGTCGTTAGGCCGTTGTTCGCCCCTGTTAGCCGTCCGTAGCTGCTGTTAGCCCCTGTTAGCTGTTCGTAGCCGTCTGTTCGCTGACCTTATGTGACCTCCTGCCGCCTACAGGTGAGTTAATTTCATACAGGGATGTCATACAGTGATGTCATACAGGTGATCACCGTGATGCTCAGACCGGACATGAGGAACACACAGCGTGCATTTGTCCCCAGCGCCGTGTCTCACCGGCTCACTGGAGGGACAGGCTGAGGCAAGAGGCAGCGCTCCGGTTTGTCAGCGTCCTCAGTGTTGTTACCTATAAGTGAGAGCGTCTTGCCGAGGTGGCCGGAAGAAACAGGAAAAGTTTCCTGGAGCCGGCCAGCGGTGTAGTGTTTAATCTGACTGCTTATCCTGACTTCCTCTGTTCGGCGTAGGTTCGAACCCGGCGTCTGACTTTTATATTCCTGCTTTACTGTCCGTCCCCATCCCCCGCTCCTGCCGTTCTTCCGTCTTCTGTTTCCTGAGGCGCACGATCACTGACAAGGTTGCCCGATCATGACAGGTTGCCCGCTCACTGACAGGTTGCTGGATCACGGACAGGTTGCTGGCTCACTGAAAGGTTGCCCGATCACTGGACAGGTTTTGCCGGATCACTGACAGGTTGCCCGAATTTCACTGACAGGTTTCCCGATCACTGGCCGGTGCTGGATCCCGGACAGGTTGCTGGATCACTGACCAGGTTTGCCGGATCACTGACATTTTTCCTTATCACTTACATGTTTCCCGATCCACTGACATGTTGCTGGATCACTTGACAGGTTGCTGGATCACTGACAGTTGGCCGATCACTGGACAGGTTTCTGGATCACTGACCAGGTTGCCCGCTCAACTGACAGGTTGCCCGATCACTGACAGGTTGCTGGATCACGGACAGGTTGCTGGATCACTGGACAGGTTGGCCCGATCACTGACCAGGGTTGTGAGAGGATATATGGTGGACTGAAATGGGATGTCATGATGATGTCACATGAATCACCTGAGATCACTGATCCATGGGACCGGTTTGTCCTGGTTTCCGGATCTTCATTCACACACACACACCCACACACACACCCACACACACACACACACGCACACACACCACACACACACACACACACACACACACACACAACACACACACGCACACACACAAAAACCCCCTCACTTCAGTCCACTGCTGGTTATGTAGGGTGTGTGTGTGTGTGTGTGTTGGTGTGTGTGTGTGTGGTTGTGGTCAGCTGCCTGCTGTCTTCATCCACTCCTGACCTTCTCTGGTCCTCACTCACTTAGTAAAAACAAACGTGGGATTGGACTGGACCCAGACTGAAGCCGCCACCCTCACGTCCAATCAGAAGCCGCGCTGCACCTGACCTGACACCGAGAGGAAACACTCAAACACATCACTCTCACCTGTCCTGTGGGTCTGTCCTGCACGTCTACCTGTCCCTTTGTGTCTGTCTGCCACTGTCTCCCTGTCCCGTGTGTCTGTCGCACGTCCACCTGTCCCTGTGTGTTGTCTGCCCGTCTCACATGTCAGCCACACGTCTTAAGGTCCACAGCTCATTTAAAGATCAGGAAAGCCTGCTGGGTAACGTTAGCATAACTTCATATTCTACACACACTTACTACACTAGTACACACTACACCACACACTTACTACAATAGTACCACCTACACACACACTTACTACAATAGTACACACTACACACACTTACTACACATAGTACACACTTACACACACTTACTACAATAGTAACCCACTACACACACCACTTCCACAATAGTTACCACATACACACACACTTTATACAATAGTACACACTACACACACTTACTACAATAGTACACACTACACACACTTACTACACTAGTTACAACACTACACACACACTTACTACAATAGTACACACTACCATCACCTACTACTTACCAAGTACACACTACACCACACTTACTACACTATAACACTACACACACTTACTACCATAGTACACACTACCACACACATGTACTCCAATAGACACACCAACACACACTTACTACACTAGTACACACTCACACAACTTACTACAATAGTACACACTACACACACTTACTACAATAGTACCACACTACACCCACACTTACTACAATCGTACACACTACACACACTTACTACCATAGTACACACTACACACACACTTACTTAAAAATAGTACACAATACACACACACTTTACTTACGATAGTAACACTTACCACAACACTTATTCCAATAGTCCACACTACACACACACTTACTACCACACAGATAGACACCCTACACACACTACTACACTAGTACACATACCACACACTTACTACAATAGTACACACACACCATACTTACTACAATAGTACATCACTACACACACACTTACTACCATAGTACACACTACACACACACTTCCTACACTAGTACCCATACACGCACTACTACAATAGTACACACTCACACACTTACTACAATATACACACTACCACCACACACTTACTACAATAGTAACACACACTTACTTCCAATCGTACACACACTTTATACAATAGTACCCACTACACACCACTTACTACAATAGTACAACACTACCACACACACTAACTACCATTAGTACACACCACTTACTACAATAATACACACACTTACTACAATAGTACACCACTCACACACTTACTACAATAGTACACCACTTACACACTACTACAAATGTACACCACTACCACACACCTTACTACAATAGTACACACTACCCCTTACTACAATAGTACACACACTTACTACAATTAATACACACACTTCCTACACTATTACACACTACACACATTACTTACAAATATAAACACACTTACTACAATAATACACACACTACTACAAATAGTTACCACACTACACACACTTACTACAATAGTACACACTCCACCCACTTACTCCAATCGACACACTACAACACTTACTACAATAGTACACACTTACAACAACTTACTACAAAGATTTACCACACTACACACACTTACTTACAATAGTACACACTACACACACATTACACAATCGTGACACACTACACACACACTTACTCCCATAGTACACACTACACACACTACTCCCATATTACACACTACTTCACTTCATCATTTTCACTGTGAACTAAAAACTGACTGACAACCTTCAGCTAACAGAGGATACAGCCTGGCTACACAGACTGAAGAATAACAGCTGCTAACAGGTATACAGCCTGCGCTAACAGACTGAGCTAACAGCCGCTAACAGAGGCTACCAGCCTGGCTAACCGACTGGAACAGAGCTAAACAGAGGATACAGCCTGGCTAACAGACTGACTCACAGCAGAGCAGAGATCACATGGACGCATGGATCCGAGCTTAACAGACGTCAGTTTATTAAAGTTTCTTGTTTTTCATAGTTTCCTGTCTGACAGGGTCACGTGACCTCACCTTCATCACTCAGGACGTCCTTTCAGGTTGGTTCTAACTTGTGTAAAGGTCGAGTCTGCAGCGTTGTGACTTAATGGATCTTAATCTGCTCTGTCCTCATGCAGGATGTTCAGCCCGCCTCTGATGACTCTGCAGTTATGATGTCTTCATATACGCCGTGCACTTCTCCACTCGGCCCTCATGGTAATTGTAAAGGAAGTCATATGCATACAAATTATATACGCGCAATAAGCGCCCATAAATCAGGTCAGGACCAATCGAGCTGGCGAATGTTTTCAGGCTCGTGTCGTCCTCGGAGTTCAAGGTAAAGACGGGAAGAACCACCTTCTTCTCGACTCAATCTGTCACTCACAAAGGAGAGCAGAATGTATGTGCGCTCTTATTTTGAAGG
>NW_020858001.1:0-610 GCF_000972845.2 Larimichthys crocea | reverse complement strand
ATTATAATTAATAATATTTTTGTATATCCAAATTTCTCTTTTGCTTTTTCACCCAAATTATTCCCGGATTTTTTTTTTAACATGGCTCCAAGCCAAATTTCTAATGTGTTGAAAGTGTGAAACACACCTTCACAGGCCTGAAGCTTCAGAGAGCAGAATATCAGAGTGAAAGTCATATTTTATATATCGTTTGAATCTTTTTAGTTCTTTCTTAAAGAAAAGTACAACAAGAAAATGTGTTTTTAATGCAAATCAGCATATTTGCAGAATTTGTCCCACTCATTCATTCATTCAGATATTTTCTGTCTTATGTCAAATTGGTAAAAATCTTTCCAGACAAACGCGCCCCATCCCTCCCCTCCCTACCTCTCAGCAGCATTTTCCTGAAGCCTTTATGCCTTAATCAAACCACTGCACTGGTGTAGGTGGTCGATCTTTGTGATCCCAGTCTTGTACAGCTGGAGGGGAAGAGGTTCAGAGCTCTCAGAAACTGTCCGGTGGATTGTAGATGGTGCTGGAGGTGATCCTCCAGAGATCCCGCAGGTCTGGAAGAGCCATTAGAAGTCATCTTACTTCTACCTCCCGAACATTTCCTGCATAGTGCCTTCTC
>NW_020858000.1:0-1749 GCF_000972845.2 Larimichthys crocea | reverse complement strand
GTACAGAAGATCCTAATATTTTGTTTGTGTTTGATGCTGTCTCCAGTTTGCTCTCCGAGCAGTGGTGGTTTCCAGTGCAGATGTGAGGATCAGTATCGGTGGTCATGTGACCAGTGTTTCCAGCATGGACCCTGTGACAACATCACCGATGACACATGTGGATGCATCAATGCCGTTCCTCCTGATGGACAATACTGCCAGTCTGTTAATCAGCACAGTAAGTTGGTTTAAAACAGACATAACAATAAGTAGATTTTGGTACTTATTTAGGAATGATCAGTATCCATATTTGTTACTAATGTAGATACTGGAAAATGGCATTACATATTTGTTTGTAATGCCATTCGTCCTAATGGACAATGCGCCCAGTCTATTTATTCCACATTTGTTTTTAATTACTATCTACTTCTCTCTCGTTTTTACAGACTTCACAGCTTGTCCTGTTAGAACAACCTCTCCACCAACAAGTAAGATGAGAGAGACACACACCAACATATTGTGTTTCTTGAGGCCGTTGAACACAAACTCTATAAAGTTAAAATTCTTTTTACCTGTTTAATCAACCTATCATACTGATACACTGAATTTCTGAGCAATGAAAGTGAAAACAGAAGCTTTGTTCTTGGTGTCATACTCTCTTGGCAATTATTGATATTTAATTACATTTTTAAAATCACAGATACCACAACAGTTGCAACAACCCAGAACACTACATTCTTTACAACTCCCACTGTCACAACTGGTATGTATTAAAAATCAATATATATATGTATTGACTATATATAATATTGACTATAATTCATCAGTGGTATTGCTACAACCACTAGTAAATATATTTTTATATAAGTATTATGTAATATTTTGCGTTTATATTACTGTTACCAACTCCATGCATGACATTGCAAATAGTAGTAACTCGTAGTGTATGGGTAGACTGACAAAGTGATTTTAACAAACTGATTCTCAAAATTTCAATGACACGGCATATTTATGTGTTTCATGTAAAAAACGGCAACTGAAGGTTATTGATATTACAGCAGCCAAAGCCAGATAAAGCTCTAGCAATTAGCTAATTTAGCAATTAATGCTGAAGCTATCTGTCCATCAATGGTAAATCACTGAGAGTTACAGTGGAGCAGCATCAGGACATCAAGGGGGAAAACAGTATTATTATTTTAATAACAGGTAATAACAGGTGAATATGAAACATACATTTCAAGAAATCATTTTCATTTGAAGGAATAATAATTGTAACATATTTTATTCAGACTCAACACCTAATGCTACAACATATTTAAATGCCACAATGGCTACAACATCAACATTAAGGATAACAAGTACGCATTTAAAATAGGTTAGTTGTATACAATATAAATAATTCAGTCTCAGTTGAAAACACAAAAAACCTACACATTGTTACAGCCTCACACAAGATCATCCTGGTCCAGTTTTGCTTCCTAGTAAAGAATAACATGCAACTATAAAGTCATTTTTACAGACACAATTGCTACAACTACAACACCCACAGCCTCTCCAGCAACCACTCTAAAAAGTAAAATTAAAAATATAACATGGAAATGTAGCTTTGTTATGATTCCTTCTGTTTTTATAAGTGATGCCACACTAGATGTACAGTGTGCTAGAGATAATAATAATAAATTCAGTAAATATAATCATCCTAGATTCAACTCTTCAATCGACAACTTTTCAGTTGATCATACATAATTTTAAAATGGTTTTGTCAACTAC
>NW_020857999.1:0-1174 GCF_000972845.2 Larimichthys crocea | reverse complement strand
AAGGTATTCTTCACACAATGTTAGACGCCTGCTAAACATTATTCAGCATTCCTCCCTGTACAGTGCAGAATCTCTAGTTATTTCTCTTGACGCAGAAAAAGCGTTTGACAGGCTGGAATGGCCCTATCTTTTTTTCACGCTCAAAAAATTTGGCTTCGGAGAGGAGTTTATTAGATGGATTCAGATCTTGTACACATCACCCCTTTCAGCTGTAATCACAAATGGGCTGAGGTCTAGTAATTTTAAGATTGAACGGGGTACTAGGCAGGGCTGCCCCCTAAGCCCACTTTTATTTGCGCTAGCTATGGAGCCTCTAGCTACCGCTATTAGACAAGACACCACTATTAGAGGAATCTCCCTAAATAATCATGAGCATAAAATTTCGCTGTACGCTGATGATGTGTTGATTTTTTTAAGCTCTCCTGCACAGTCCATCCCTAAAGTGACAGAACTAATTAATAATTATGGCTCTTTCTCTGGCTATAAAATAAATTTTTCTAAAAGTGAAGCCATGCCACTCTGTGTCTCGCAGACATTGGACCCTAACATTTCACAACCATTTCGCTGGTCTCCAGCAGGATTCCTATATCTAGGTATAAAAGTTTCACCGTGTCTAAATGACCTATATAAATTAAACGTTGCCCCTCTCTTACAAACTATAAAACAGGACCTTGACAGGTGGTGTGGCCTGCCCCTATCCCTCTTAGGACGTATTCATTTGATCAAAATGAACATCCTCCCTCGTCTTCTATATTTCTTTCAAATGTTACCACTGGTCTTGTCAGAAAATGTTTTCACAAAATTGAATAGTGCTATTATATCATTTATCTGGCGTAAAAAGAGGCCCAGGCTAAGATACAGTTTTCTGTGCCTTCCTGTTAAACGTGGTGGCCTAGCAGCACCAGTGTTTTCATATTACCTGTGGGCGGCACAGTTTAAGTTTCTTTTGGAATGGTTCATAGGTGACCCGGATTCTATTTGGCTCAGCTGTGAATCAGCTTCTTTGGGAAGGATCCCTTTGCAGAATTTGCTATATATCTCTCCAGGCAGAGTTACAATTCTGACAAAGGACAATCTACTTTTAAAGAATATGCTGAACATGTGGCGTAAAGTCAGAAAATTGGAAGGGTACAATTAGTAAATTCGATATTATATCGAATATACTCGATATATC
>NW_020857998.1:0-661 GCF_000972845.2 Larimichthys crocea | reverse complement strand
ATAATAATATAATATAACAGACATATACGTGGCTCAGGTTGGTCTGGAGCGAGCCGTGTTCTGCTCAGCTGAAGATGTCGGGGCGGTTCTGATGATGCTCGTTTAATTCAACGTTTCCGTTTTTCTTCTCTGCAGACGCCAGAAATACTTTTCTGTTGACAGGAAGTGATGTCACTGATGGGAGCGTCATGTGATCACATGACCGGCTCCGCTCCCTCGGCGCTCTAATCTTTGTCATCGTGGTCGAGCTGTGAACAGGAAGTGCGGTTTATAAATAACCGGCTCGGTTCCTCGGGGTGAGACGCAGCTAACGAGGACAGTCTGTTTGGACTGAGCCGATCAGAACCATGCACGGTACACGGAGCCAAACATCCACCTGTTCACACTCTGTTACCTGTCGCAGCCGTCCTCCCTGACACATTATTACATTCACCAGTTTATCTGCTGATGATGAAGCATCTTTAATTTATTAAGTTTCTGTCGTATCTCTGCGATGGATCGTGTTCAGAAAGGTTCTAATGAGCTGAGACTCAAACAGATTTATTCATAAACAGACTAAATGTCGGTGTGTGGACCGGACCAATAGGAGCTCGTCGTGTATAAGTTGTGCTCCACTTTGGATCCACTTTGGTCGAAGTGAAAGTGTCTCGTGTGTCGCCCT
>NW_020857997.1:0-508 GCF_000972845.2 Larimichthys crocea | reverse complement strand
AATATCAGACAATAACTAAATAAAATAAAAGATGGTGGTGGACCGTCGTCTTCCATATTCTGCACAGTAAAATCATTGTTTTGGTCGATGACGTCTGGTGGTTTTGAAGTAATACGTTCGATATAAGAGCATCAGTTTTTCATTGGAAGAGTCGTCTGACGGCGAGGTAAAGCAGTGGAAACATTCTTAATATAGCGTACACTTAAACGTTCTGTGCGGGTTTGCTGGGAACGTCTGGCTGAATCTCCTGTCAGAAAGAGTTTCAACTCCCACCTCCGGGAGAGCTTCGCTCATGTCCCGGGGGAGGCGGGGGACATTGAGTCCGAGTGGACCTTGTTCCGTTCCTCCATTGTCGAGGCGGCTGACCGGCGCTGTGGCCGTAAGGTGGTCGGTGCCTGTCGTGGCGGTGGCCCCCGAAACCACTGGTGGACACCGGCGGTGAGGGATGCCGTCAAGCTGAAGAAGGAGGCCTACAGAACCTTTCTGGCCTGTGGGACTCCTGAAGCAG
>NW_020857996.1:0-555 GCF_000972845.2 Larimichthys crocea | reverse complement strand
ATGTGTTCATGGTTCTTTGGCTTTGCTCTTGGCTGTCGCCCTGCCTGCCTGTGAGTGAGTGAGTGAGTGAGTGAGTGAGTGAGTGAGCGAATGACTGACTGACTGACTGACTGACTGACTGACTGACTGACTGACTGACTGACTGACTGACTGACTGATTTCAAGAAGAACTTTGTTAGTTGGTGAGTCAATAGTAGTAGTAGTAGTAGTGGTAGTAACAGTAGTAACAGTGGCAGAAGCAGCACCGGCAGCAGCAGCAGCAGTAGTAATAATCATTGTTACAGACATCCAGACAGACAGGCCGAGACGTGCAGGCATGCCTCCATACACCCAGTCAAATATTTCCGCCAGGACCCAGCCCCGGCCGCAGTCGACTGGTTCCGGGCCGGGGTCGAATAGGAAAAAAGGAAGAAAGCGGTGCATCGTGACTCTGGTACACCGAGCCAGTCGGTCACCAGGGGCGCGAAAAACGAAAAATAAAGCAAAAATAATAAAAAAGAAAAATAATGCAATAAATCTTGCCATGTACTTTTTTCAAATATTTCCGCCAGGACC
>NW_020857995.1:0-778 GCF_000972845.2 Larimichthys crocea | reverse complement strand
ATTTCATTTGTTTTTGAATTAATAAAGAAATTATTATTGGTTTAGTGACAACTTTTGTCTTCATGTTTCTTTCAATATGTTTCGGGCCTTGCGAGCACTTGAGGTCCGTAACATCACTGTGACCACTGGAGGGCACTAATGGTGCACATTTTAAGTTTGTGTCCGTTTTATACAGGTGATCAGTATTAGTGTACTGTCCGTCACTGGTGAGTACAACGTCGGGAGTGTCAGTGTTAGTGACGCAGTTTTTGATTCAATGTGTTGCAGTTCCATGTTGTGACCACAGGAGAGCAGCAAAGCACCCCTGAGTCCATATAACATGTGCCATGCCCTCTAGCGGTGTCGGCGGAACTGAACCTTAAGTTTGCCAATATATTTATTCATTATAATTAATTATTATAAAATGATATAATGGTCCTGAAATGATAAGTGTCAGTCCAAAAAAACATCCCAAGCGACCCAATAACATAGACGGACGTATAGCCTTGCTATCACGTTAGCTTACTAACACGCGAACGGACAGATAAGCTACAGGATTCCCTCCATTACTCACATTCCTCATGACGTTGGCGTTCTCTTGATAGTCTACTAACCGTCCTTGACACTCGGTAAGAGGACAAGAACCGTGAAAGAATAATCAATTATGTGAGATTTGATTGTAGTGTCGCACAAACGACCGGCACTTTAGTCACCGAAGTAAAATGAGGAGTTGTGGTGGACGCATGAATTGTTAAACTGAGTAATGTGGTGCAGTTAACCGCGGTGTAGTGACACACCG
>NW_020857994.1:0-650 GCF_000972845.2 Larimichthys crocea | reverse complement strand
ACTTAGAGATATAAGCCTGGATGTTGCCTGTGATTCCTTTGAGAAAGGATCTCTTAGTGTTCAGTTTACAGAAGAGGAACAATTGTAGCAACAGCTACAGCTTTCACTGTACATATGGAAACATATTGTCAAGGTATTCTTTTTTTGGCTAGGATTTAGATGGGAAACCCTTTATTTTTTTATTTGATTTTGATTTGATCTCTTCTAAGCCCAAATACAGAAGGTTGAGGGGTAGTAACAGTGAAGAGCAGACATTTGTTAGGAGACAACACTGTAAAGACGACTACATACACGATACAGTGTTTGGTTCAATTGGGAGGAGCTATGGAGGCACTCTTACTGACAATGAAAAGAAAAGACTATGATGATATTTTCTGTAGAGGTAGAGAAAACAGAAGTATTTATATGTGTAGTAAATATTGACCCTAATACAGAAGGTTCTACTTCTCTGTTCATGGGGAAATACAACCGTGCCTTTATCACAGAGGAAGTAGTAGAATGAAGTGAGTCTGGTTTGTATACTGTTGTATTCAGCATATTATTTATTTATCAAAATCACACTAAGGTAACACTTTATAATGAGTACACACTATTAAGCATTAGTCAAGCATTAATACTGAATTCGTCATTTATAACACGTGTACTCATTA
>NW_020857993.1:0-2656 GCF_000972845.2 Larimichthys crocea | reverse complement strand
ATGGCAAGCAGCTGGAGCCTGACCGTTCACCTACCTGCCATCAAGCGGCCTGCAGGCTGGTGGAAGAGGCTTGCAGATGGAGGGTCAGGGTACAGCTGCTTGCCATAGTCTGCAGCTGGAGGCGGCCTGCAGGCTGGTGGCAGAGGCAAGTAGGTGGAGGGTCAGGCTCAAGGTGCTTGCCAGAGTCTGAGGGTGGAGGTGACCTGGAGGCAGAGGCAGGCAGGTGGTGGAAGAGGCTTCAGGCCGCCTCCACCTGCAGAGTCTGGCAAGCAGCTTTAGACTGACCCTCCACATACCTGCCTCTGCCTCCAGCCTTCAGTCTGCCTCCACCTACCGACTGTGGCAAGCAGCTGTACCCTGACCCTCCACCTGCCAGCCTCTTCCACCAGCTTTCAGGTCGCCTCCACCTGTACACTCTAGCAAGCAGTTTTGACTGACCCTCCTTCACCTACCTACCTCTGCAACCAGCCTGCAGCACGCCTCCAGCTGAAGACTCTGGCAAGCAGCTGGAGCCCAACCCTCCTTCTACCAACCCTTGCCAACAACCTGCAGGCCACCTCCACCTGCAGACTGTGACAAGTAGACATGGCCTGACCATCCACCTACCAGCCTTTGACAACAATCTTTGAGCTTTCAGACTTCCAGATTTGTTTTTTGAATCCTGTTTAACCTTACTTTCCCTGTGCTTCAGGAAATCCTGCCAGTCATCCATCCAGCTCAGTCTTATCTAAACACCTGCTCCTGAAGTTTGCTGCCACCACCAGCCCTGCACTGTTCTGTTTCTCTTACATTTAAGATCTCATCCAGTCACCCTGCTCCTGAGTTGCACTATTAATTTGGTTGAATAAACTGTATAAATGTATTCTCTTCTGTGGTTGGTGTTTGCAGTTTGGGTCCTCTACTGTTCATTATAATGATCTGTGTATATAGCATCATACTTTAATCAAAGTACAGTGTAAATTAGCTGCTGAGCCTCCTATCAAGGCCTTGTTCCTCATTATCTCTGTGCAGTGTGTGCAATATTCCTGTGCTAGAATACATTGTCAGGTTTGCTGTCTGATAATGTGATCAAACACAAAAATAATTCTTTAACATTAAAGCTGCAAGCAGCGATGGTCGGGCCCTCGTACATGTGCGCATGTCGAAATGTGCATAACATCGGTCTTTATAATCGCGGTCTTAATAACCACAAGAAGTTTCTGACAGCTCTGAGAAGCTGCTTCCTGCCAATTTCTTCTTTGAATCTTTTAATGGTTTGCCACGCCCACACAGTTGACCCAAAATTCATCATTTTGATAACTTTTACTCAGGAAGTCTATATGAACACACCTACCAAGTTTGAAGTCAATGAGATAAAATCCCTAGGAGGAGTTCGTTCAAACATGACCCCTTCTCAACCAGCCCGAAACACCAAAAATGCCCTCTGATGATAAGTTGTGCTTTTGATAACTTTTCATTGTCGAGGCCTTAAGAACACACACGCCAAGTTTCAAACACATCGGGTAAAATCCTAGGAGGAGTTCGTTCAAATGCGACCCCTGGAAATGACCCCAAAAACATGAAAAGGCCAACTTTGACAAAAATTGGACGGCGTACGCTTCGCTGTAGCCCGGGTCACCAAGAGACTTTTTTGTACGTCTCGCTCGGCATGTTACTTTCGTATATGTGGAAGAAACCGTGGCGAGGGGTCCCTCCAAAAACATACATGTAGGTGCCGCTGTTGAGCCATTTTTGCACGTCCATGTGTGAGACCCCCAAAATGCGTTTTACACCCGACTTTGGGGGGTAGGCGAATTTTCATGAGTTTCCGAGTACATATAGGCCGTCGAAAATGCGATTTACTTTTAAACGTTGTTAAGCGTTAGAAATCCAATAGGGCCTCGCCCAGCGTGCCGTGCTCGGGCCATAATAAATCATCTGAGCACACTGTTAATATCAGTTTAAAACTGGATTTTTAACATAAGAACCCTGATAAGACTGAGGAGCACATCCACACAGTCCTGACAAGAGGCCTAATAATGTGGAACAAGCTTTGTGAGTGAACCAGGCTTCACTTAATAAACCACAGGCTCAAATGTCAAACATATTAACAGACCTAAAGGTTTGGCATCCAGAAAACGTTCAAGGGCTTTTTAAACCTCATCACACCTACACTTTAACCCTCATGTCTTCACAGGACACATCATGTTCATCACTGCCTTTTTTTCTTCACTTTTCGTCAGAAACCACTTGTGTTTGGTTTAGTGTTAGGTTTGTCCTGGACACATGGAGGAGAGGAGCAGTCAATGAAATGGCACAGATACAGTAAACCAAGATTTCTGGAGCAGGGTGATTTTTTTAAAACGACATTTCAAGCACAAGAAGTCTAGCTTGGATGGATTCGTAGCTTCATTATGTTAATAAAAAACAGCATGTTTAGGAGGTCGTGGTATTATTATGATTTATTTTTTCAGCTCCATGATATTGTCAAAGTTTTATTCTGCAATATATTGTCATTAGTGCCTATTAGTGCATATATTTATTTTCTATGTACTCGAAAATTCGCCTGCCCCCCAAAGTCGGGTGTAAATTTACGCATGTTGGGGGTCTCCCACATGGATGTCCAAAAATAGCTCGACAGCGCCACCTACATGTATGTTTTCGGAGGTGCACGGCA
>NW_020857992.1:0-949 GCF_000972845.2 Larimichthys crocea | reverse complement strand
CATTCATTTTCTGACAAAGAGCAAAAAATAGCAGCAGCTAAAACACAAACAAAGCAACAGCTAATTAAACTCAGTGTCATCATTACACTTTCTGCTAGTGTCCCTCCCTCAGTGGCAATCAAATTGAGGTTGTAAGCCAAAAGCAATTTAAACTGTACTATTATAATCATCATCCTGTCTGTCTTGGAGTATTTAACTACTGTCTCTTTTGAGCAGACTCAGAGAAGTGTTAACTTGCAATAAGTAACTCCATTCATGATCTTTACTGTCTCAGGAGCTCAAGGGGGTGATGATGGTGTCATTCACTGTAGTGCTGTGTGTGTAAGTGTAGTGTACATTGTACTTTGTCTTCTGTAATTCTTTTTTCTCTCTGTATACATTTCTTTCCTCAAAGCATACTGTATATTTGAGTCATTGTTTCTGACGTATCTAAAATGCTGATAAAACTTTGCAACTTACATATAAACACCACTGAAAACAAATGAGGCATAGCAGTTGTTTATTGTACATAGTTTGTCATATCTGTATCTAGGCTTGGATGCTTGGAAGATCTAAAACCAAAATGACACAATCAACATAATCAACACTGCATAAAACTTAAACATGGAGGATGATGAATTATGCAACAAAACAACAGTAGTGTTCAATTGTAACTTGAATGACAATACAGTCACAGCCAAGATTCTAATAATAACATAGATAAAAATGAAACATTCTTTAAATACTCATGTCAAAATGAAGTGCAGACATGTTCAGTAATCTACATCAATCAAATAATCAATATTGTCAAATATTTATTTTATACAAGCCAAAGAAGTTTTTCAGTGCTTGAGAAAATGTTTCATCTCTGAGGCCATAAATGAGAGGACTCAGACATTTAGGAGTAAGACCAAATAATATGAAGTTAGACAACCTGACATAAGCAAATAACATTAAATCAAACTGAAGC
>NW_020857991.1:0-661 GCF_000972845.2 Larimichthys crocea | reverse complement strand
GGATGGCCCCTCAATGAATCAGTGACGCGTTGGCACATTCAGTTTGTCTGAACGAGTGCAGTTTATCATGCTACAGCACTGTGAGATGGGTTTAATGCTCAGATTGTCTAATAATCAGGCCCAATAGTGTTAGTAGATCATGTATTGTGTTGATGACATTGACATTACAACACATAATAGTGACAAAAGGGATGATAATATACGTACATATTGTTTCACTGAGCTTTAATGACATGACTAGTACTATTTAATATCATTGTTGCACTTTAGCTACCTAATATTATCATTGTTCTACTCTGTAAAGAGGACACCCATTGAAACATTGCTTTACTATATTTGAATTCAGGCTCTAAGGATTGTAAATGATCATATATTGTACAGATACAGTAAAAAAAATCCTGAGGCAAATCTGTAATGTTCTTCAGGGCCTCATAGTTTATATATGTATAGTATGTAAACTATCAAATTGTGCAATAAATACCTACATGACGTTAAAAAATCTCAGAAACAACGTTTCAAGGTCAGGTAACTTTATTACTTTAATTTATGACTTTGCTTTTATGGTCTGATTTTACAAAACTTGCATGATACATTTCTGACATGAGTAAGCCAAAAGTTACTCAAGCTGAACAAAGATGTTGGCTGACTTTTCAACAGAACT
>NW_020857990.1:0-15708 GCF_000972845.2 Larimichthys crocea | reverse complement strand
AGCCTTATGTAAATGTGGTGGTGCCGGCTGTTTAGGGGAAAGGAGAGAGGCGCTTGTATGCAGCGTATGCTGTTGGGTGTTGAATGGGAAAAAATGGTCGGTCATATTTGGTCTGCTCAAGCCAAGGCCAGTGGGAGAGGAATCTCAGTGTGGTGTAGAGCAATTACGACACTGTGGCAGGACCAGTCAACGCACGGGTGGCACGCTGGTCCCTGACTGTCAGGAAGAAGAAAAAAAATTCAAAAAAACAGCACTTTTTTGTCCTGACGGTGGAGCCGCCACGCTGTGTCAGGTACGGCAGAACAGTCATGTGGCGCTCAACCGTAGTGCAACCTCTGAATGGCACAATGCCAAATGAGAAAAAAAACTTGCGTTGTTAGGGCCTCTTCATCTGTGCTACAGCAACTTTATACAGAAGCATGGTATTTTGGGAACCGACAGCCTGAGTGGGGTGACTGGCTGGTTACTCACCATGTTAAAAAGTGGTCATCGAGCACACTGCAACGGGGCCCAGTGGTTGCTTTAAAAGACTTTGAAGTACGAGAGAGATATAACCAGCCACAAGAGCATAGGGATGCGGCTAAGACTCGTCCACGGTGGTGTTATGCAGATTTTAGCAAAAAACAAATTGCGTTCTCTTTGTGAAGGACCACAAATACGGGATCCGAGTCTGCTTGTCACAGGAAGACATGGAAGCCTTGTGAATTGGTTGCGCTTTTACCTTTGCAGCTGCTTTTGTTTTGGAAAAAATCTCTAGTTGTCTGCTCCAGAGCCTGGATAGCTCAGACGGTAGAGCATCAGACTTTAACTGTCAGACTTGTCAATCATCGCTTTCACGCTGACTTTCACGCTGTTGGACTGTGGAGCCGCCACGCTTGTGGTCAGGTACTGCAGAACGTCATGTGGCGCTCACCGTAGTGCAAACCCTTGATGGCCACAATGGCAAATGAGGAAAAACTTGCATTGTGTAGGCCTCTTCATCTTGTGCTACAGCAACTTTATACAGAAAGCATGGATTTTTGGGAACCACAGTCTGATGGGGGTTGACTGGCTGGTATCTCCACCAATGTTAAAAGTGTCATCTGAGCCACACTGCAACTGGCCCAGATGGTTGCTTTTAAAAGACTTTGAAGTACGAGAGAGATATAACCAGCCACAAGAGCAATATGGGATGGCTGGCCAACTCTCTCCACTGGGGTTTGAGTGATGACAGATTTTAGCAAAAACAGAGATAGAGAGAGAGAGAGAGAGAGTTTTCGGTAAGGGAGATGTGACGGCATCTTCAACCAATACCGTGCCTGGCTAGGCATAACCCTGGGGGGAGGGGGAGTCTCCCGTTAGTCTAATCCTATGGCAGCATAATTAAGGGATGACCTGAGCTAGCCAAGCTTAATCAAAAAGGAAAGTCTTAAGTCTACTCTTAAAAGTGTTGACCGTGTCTGCCTCCCGAACCCAGAATGGTAGTTTGTTCCACAGAAGAGGAACGCAAAAGCTCTGAAAGCTCTGGCTCCGAGAGCGCAGTGTTCTAGAGGGGTTGTAAGATATTATGAGCTCTTTTAGATATGATGGTGCCTGACCATGAAGAGCTTTGTAAGTAAGGAGAAGAATTTTAAATTATATTCTAGATTTAATAGGTAGCCAATGTAAGGAAGCCAAGATGTGAGAGACGTGCAGCAGCATTCTCAATTAACTGCAAAGTCCTAAGAGATTAGAGCAGCCTGATAACAAAGACTTACAATAGTCTGGCCTAGAAGTAACAAATACGTGGACTAGTTTTTATGCATCCGCTTGAGAGACAATGCGTCTGATTTTAGCGATGCAGTCCTCGAAATTTGTTTTATGTGGACGTTAAAGGACAAATCCTGATCAAAAACAACTCCAAGATTCTTTACAGTGGAGCTGGAGGCCAGGCCAGTGATCCCATCTAAAGTAACTAAGTCTCTGGAAAGAGAGTTTCTGAGGTGTTTGGGTCCAATTACAAGAACTTCAGTTTTGTCTGAATTTAACATCAAAAAATTGGAGGTCATCCAACTTTTTATATCCTTAAGGCATGATTGGTTTCATCAGGCTTGATCGATAAATATAATTGGGTGTCATCAGCATAACAATGAAAATTGATAGAGTGATTCCTAATAATGTTCCCTAAAGGAAGCTTATATAAGCTAAATAGAAGTGATCCAAGTACAGAACCTTGTGGGACTCCATGACAAACTTTGGTATGCATGGAGGATTCATCATTGACGTGAACAAACTGAGATCGATCCAAGAAATATGACCTAAACCAGCTTAGGGCGGTTCCTTTGATGCCAATTTGATGTTCCCAGTCTCTGTAAAAGAATTTGATGATCAGTGGTGTCAAATGCGGCACTAAGATCTAACAGGACAAGTACAGAGATGAGTCCTTTGTCTGATGCCATTAGGAGGTCATTTGTAACTTTGACTAATGCCGTCTCTGTGCTATGATGCACTCTAAATCCTGACTGAAAAACCTCAAATAGACTATTGTTATGGAGAAAGTCACACAGCTGATTAGCTACAGCTTTCTCAAGTATCTTAGACAGAAAGGGAAGGTTTGATATCGGTCTGCAGTTGGCTAGGACCTCTGGGTCCAGAGTGGGCTTTTTAAGAAGAGGTTTAATCATATCCAATAGAGAATGACTAACTAGAAGTAAAACATCCTTGACCAGCCTGGTTGGAATGGGGTCTAAGAGACAGGTTGACGGCTTAGCTGCAGAAATGATTAAAGTTATTTGATGAAGGTCGATGGGAGAAAAAGAGTCTAAATACATATCAGGTTTTACAGCTGTTTCTAAACTTGCTGTATCAGAATGCAGATCAATGCCTGTTGAGGGCAAGAGGTGATGGATTTTGTCTCTAATAGTTATAATTTTATCATTAAAGAAGCTCATGAAGTCATTGCTACTTAGACCTAAGGGGATAGATGGTTCAGTAGAGCTGTGATTCTCTGTTAGCCTGTCTACAGTGCTGAAGAGAAACCTGGGGTTGTTCTTATTCTCCTCTATTAATGAAGAGTAGTAGGCTGCTCTGGCATTACGGAGAGCCTTCCTGTATGTTTTGAGATTATCTTGCCAGACTAGACGAGATTCTTCCAGTTTAGTGGCACGCCATTTGCATTCAGATTTACATGTCTCTTGCTTTAATTTACGAGTCTGCTGGCTATACCATGGTGCTAGCCTTCTTTGCTTAATTGTCTACTTTTACAGAGGTGCAATAGAGTCTAGAGTTGTCCGTAATGAGCCTGTAGTACTATCAACAAGATGATCTATTTGTGAGGGGCTAAAGGAAGCAGACAAGTCCTCTGTTACAGTTAGACATGGCATTGAATTTAATGCTGAAGGAATCACTTCCTTAAATTTGGCTACAGCACTATCAGATAAACATCTGCTGTAGGAGTTTCTGCACAAAGGCTTATAATCCAGTAATATGAACTCAAAGGTTATTAAAAAATGGTCAGACAGATGAGGATTCTGTGGAAAGACAATTAGATGATCAATTTCAATGCCATATGAGAGAACAAGATCAAGAGTGTTGTTCAGACAACGAGTCGGTTTATTTACACTGACAAAAGCCAATTGAGTCTAATAGAGAGATAAACACAGTACTAAGACTATCATTGTGGTTGTCCACATGAATGTTAAAATCATCTACAATAATTACTTTATCTGTTTTAAGGATCAAGCCTGATGCAAATTCTGCAAATTCAGATAAAAATTCAGAATAAGGACCTGGAGCTCGATATACTGTAACAAATAAAATTGGCTGCAAAGTTTTCCAGGTTGGGTGAGTGAGGCTAAGAACAAGACTTTCAAATGAATTATAATTTAGTTTAGGTTTAGGATTTATTAATAGACTTGAGTCAAATATGGCTCAAACTCCACCACATCGACCAGTACTTCGAGGAATATGAGTATTATAATGACTTGGAGGAGTGGATTCTTTTAAGCTAACCTATTCATGCTCTTGCAGCCAGGTTCCAGTTAGGCAAAACAAATCAATATCACAATCAGATATTAATTTATTGACTAAGACAGCTTTAGATAACAAAGACCTGATATTCAGGAGTCCACATTTAATTCTCTTATTTTGGACTGTTGGAGATGTTGATTTAATAAAACTCCTCTTCTGTTTGCTTCGTCTTTAAATAATGTAGGTGGACGGGGGACAGACACAGTCTCTATACTAAAGGACTGGGTGGGCAACTGCTCTAATGGAGGCGCAGAGAAGCGTGTAAGACTGCAGCTCTGACTCTGGTCTCAACTCTGGGTTGTCGATATGGTCCAATTGTCTATGAAGCCCACATCGTTTGCCAGACACCACCTTGACAGCCAGCGGTGAAATGACGACATGCGGCTAAACATGTCATCACTGGTCACATTGGAGAGGGGACCAGAGAAATCTACGGAGTCCCACATCGGCATATTCACACACCGATGAAACATTAATTTTAATGACCTCCGATTGGCGTAACCAGGTGTCATTACAGCAGACGTGAATAACAATCTTACTGTATTTACGTATATCTTTAGCCAGCAGTTTCAAAAAAGATTCGATGTCGCCCGCTCTGGCCCCCGGGATGCATTTAACTATGGCCCCCGGTGTTGCTAACTTCATGTTTCGGACTATGGAGCTGCCAATGACCAGAGTTGGCCTCTCAGCGGGTGTATCGATGAGCGGAGAAAATCTGTTTGAAACGTGGAGCGGTTGGTGGTGTACCGTAGGATTCAGTTTGGGGCTATGCCTCCTTCGAACAGTCACCCAGCCTCCCGGCTGCTCGGGAACTACTGGGGGACGGCTAACTGAAGCTACCTGTGGCTGTACCGCACCGGCTACAGGGGACTGGCTAACCTTCTGAGCTACTGACTGTTCGGTGGTGCGGTACCGTGCCTCTAACTCACTGACCCTCGCCTCCAGAGCTACAAATAAACTACATTTATCACAAGTACCGTTATCACTAAAGGAGGATGAAGAGTAACTGAACATGTGGCATACAGGGCAGGAGAGAGTAGGAGAGGTGATCGGAGGAGAGGAGAGAGGAGGAGAGCAGAGAGACGCCATTGCTATAGCTAGGCTAGTTAGTGTGGCTAACAATAACTGGTAAAACTAGCAGATTGTGGTTACTAGAGTTAAGAGACCTGTTCATGCACAGACAGAACAAATCAGAGGATAGTGCAGAGATAAGTAGATAATCACTGATGTGAGAAATATACGGAAATCTGTTTAGGTGAACAGAGCAGAGAGCACTGTGGCAGAAACACCGATAACAAGGAGTGACACAATATGTTACCGCAAAGCACATCGTCATCATGAGCACTCAATCCTAGAGGCAAACTCTATCTTCCTAACATTCTAGAACTGGCAAACATTCTAGAACTTGGCAACATTCCGGAACATGACAATATTCTATATTATGTCAATATCGTGGAAAATGACAACATTACACAAAGTCCAAACATTTTAGAACTTGCCAACATTCCAGAACTTCCAAACATTCAATAACATGACAACATTCCGGAACTTCCAAACATTATAGAACTTACCAATATTCCAAATAAAATAGCAATATTCTACAAAATGCCAATATTGTGGAAAATTAGAAGATTCCCGAATTTCCAAACATTTTAGAACTTGACAACATTCCGGAACATAACATAATGCCAACATTCCAGAACCCTCAAACAAACTAGAACTTGACAACATTAGAGAACTTGCCAACATTCAGGAACATGAAAATATTTTACATTATGCCAATATCGTGGAAAATGCGAACATTAGAGAAAGTCCAAACATTTTAGAACTTGCCAACATTCCGGAACATCCAAACATTCAAGAACAACAAGGACAACATTCCGAAACTTCCAAACATTCTAGAACTCACCAACATTGTAGCACTTGAAAACATTCCGGAACATCACATAATGCCAACATTCCGGAACTCTCAAACATTCTAGAAATTGCCAACATTCTCTAACATGACAACATTCCAGAACTCCTAACATTCTATAACTGGCAAAGATTCTAGAATTTGCCAAGATTCCGAAACATGAGAATATTCTACATTACGTCAATATTGTGGAAAATGACAACATTACAGAAAGTCCAAACATTTTAGAACTTGCCAACATTCCGGAACATCCAAACATTCAAGAACATGACAGCATTCCGGACCTTCCAAACATTCTAGAACTTACCAATATTCCGGAACATCCAACCATTCTAGAACTCACCAACATTCTAACATTTGCCAACATTCCGGAACATAACATAATGCCAACATTCCGGAACTCTCAAACATTCTAGAACTAGCCAACATTCTCTAACATGACAACATTCCAGAACTCCTAACATTCTATAACTGGCAAAGATTCTAGAATTTGCCAACATTCCGGAACATGAGAATATTCTACATTACGTCATTATTGTGGAAAATGACAACATTACAGAAAGTCCAAACATTTTAGAACTTGCCAACATTTCAGGACTTCCAAACATTTAAGAATATGACAACATTCCGGAACTTCCAAACATTCTAGAACTCACCAACATTCTAGCACTTGAAAACAGTCCGGAACATAACATAATGCCAACATTCCGGAACTCTCAAACATTCTAGAACTTGCCAACATTCCATAACATGACAACATTCCGGAACTTCCTAACATTCTAGAACTGGCAAACATGCTAGAACTTGCAAACATTCTGGAACATGGCAATATTCTAAATTATGTCAATATCGTGGAAAATGACAACATTACAGAAACATTTTAGAACTTGCCAACATCCCGGAACATCCAAACATTCAAGAACATGACAACATTCCGGAACTTCCAAACATTCTACAACTTACCAATATTCCGGAACATCCAACCATTCTAGAACTTGACAACATTCTAGAACTCACCAACATTTTAACACTTGCCAACATTCCGGAACTCTCAAATATTCTATAACTTGCCAACATTCCATAACATGACAACATGCCGGAACTTCCTAACATTCTAGTATTGGCAAACATGCAAGAACTTGCAAACATTCTGGAACATGGCAATATTCTACATTATGTCAATATCGTGGAAAATGACAACATTACAGAAAGTCCAAACATTTTAGAACTTGCCAACATTCCAGAACTTCTAAACATTTAAGAACATGACAACATTACGGAACTTCCAAACATTTTAGAACTCACCGGAACATCCAACCAGTCTAGAACTTAACAATATTCTAGAACTCACCAACATTCTAGAACTCACCAACATTCTAACACTTGCCAACATTCCAGAACACAACATAATGCCAACATTCCGGAACTCTCAAACATTCTAGAACTTGCCAACATTCTATAACTGGCAAAGATTCTAGAACTTGCCAACATTCCGGAGCATGACAATATTCTACATTATGTCAAGTTGTCTGACTAGCTATATTAAATTGTAGTATTTCACATCATGCCCCGTCTTTGGATATCTGAATTGTGTTTTTTTTTTCCCTAGGTTTGCACAGGGCTGCAGTTAAGGCAGCTTGACCTAATCACTGATGGGTAGCAGCAAGCTCAAAGACACTGACAAGCATGACAAAAATACTCAGAAAGGTTGGTGCATTAGCAGCTCTTCTTGAAGCAAGATATGTCAGTGTGATATGTGAATATACATTGTAGAGAACTGGATTCAACTCCCATACATCAAAGTCAAAGTCAGTTTATTTGTCAATTTCTTCACATGTACTAGACATACAAAGGAATCGAAATTGCGTTTCCCACTATCCATGCCGACAAGTATCAAGACAGGACAGGACATACACTAAAGTGCATAGGACAGGACATACAATAAAGTGCACAGGCACAGCAGAACATGCTATACTGAGACAATAATAATAAATAAAGTGCAAATAGGCTTTTGCTATTACTAGTACTAATAAAAAAAAAAACAGGTAAGGAGTTTAGTATACTGTGAGGTAGGTTGTTGGTAGTGCAAGATCAGTGTTAATAATTTAGCAGCAATAATTAATAATATGTTGTGGCCAGAAGAATGTTGCTGTTTGCATAGTGCAATGTCATTTCTGTGGGTCAGAGTCCAGAGTGATTCCTTTTTGTGTGTGGTGGTGGGGGCAGATTCTAGACACATACTGTTATTAATCTGATTAATGTAGTGAATTATGTGCAAGTTGTTCACAATTCATTGAAGTCAATGTTACAAGGAAGGCTACTGATGTCTATGTTCTACATTTGAAGGCATGCGTGGCTGGCTTGAAACGACTTAGGAAGACAGGAATGAAAATTGGCGGTCGACCTCGATTTTGTGTTGTCGACGAGAGCAAATTGCCCACAAAGAAGGTTGGCTGTGTATTTGATTTTGTACAGGTACACCCTCATTTATGTAACTGTGATATAATACTACTACATGCTCATTGAAAGGAGATGAGTGTGCTTAATGATTGAAATAATTCTTATTATTAAAACCTTTTTATATATTTTTTTTATTTATTTTTTGCTTTTTAGTACCATCGTGGGCGATGTGGAAACACTTGGCGCCGTGACTGCCAATGGGTCTTTGGGATGCTGGAGGTTGATGGTACGTCCCGAAGACCTATCTCCGGCTTGTCAAGGACTGCTCAAGGAAGACCCTTATCGCCGCATTGTCGACATGTAAGACCCAAAACATCAGTTGTCACAGATGAATTGCGTGCATATAAGGACAGCTTTCCCGGCATGGTTTACCAGTTTTTCTGTCTGCCATAAAATGAACTTTGTTGACCCAGAGACTGGTGCTCACACACACAACATATGAGCGTGCATGGCAGACTTATAAAACTGAAATATGGCGTCATAGAGGGAATCGCACTCCAGAGTTCCTTACAATGCACCTCAAAATGATAGAGTGGCATCACTGGTTAGGTCTGAATCATCATTATGGTGTCTTGGGACGTCTCTTCCATGACATTAAAAAAGTAATGAAGAGATGAAATGTCTTCAACCAAAAAGACTGATGTAGGGTTCCCTTATACTGTATCATGTCAGTTTTGCGTTGGATGTTATTGTTACTTTTAAGTTAAAAAAACAGGTTGAATGTACTCTCACTTGACTTGTGTGTGTGTTAAAAGATCTGCAGTGTAAACATGTAAAAACATTAATTGTCCATATTGTACCAGTTTACTTGAAGTTTTGACAGTCATGATGGTTTCATAGCAGGTAAGAAACACATTCATGTTGGTGTTGGTAAAGGATCCTATGGTGTAGTAACACTTCATGACATATTAATGAGTAGTCCAAAGTGTACCACTTTACTTGAGCTCAAAGAAAATGCTTATGACACATTCATAATGATGTCATGACGGGCAAGCAATCCATTCATGATGGTATAATGACACAGTAGTAACATTCATGTTGTTGGGTCTTACTGTTTAGCGTCACTTAATGACATATTAATGATAGTCCAAAGTGTACCACTTTACTTGAGCTCAATAAGAAATTGCTTATGACACATTCATAATGATGTCATGACGGGCAAGTCCACATTCATGATGGTATAATGACAAGTAGTAACCTTCATGTTGTTGGGGATCTTACTGTGTAGCGCACTTAATGACATACTAATGAATAGTCCAAGTTACCACTTTACTGAGCTCAAAGAAAATGCTTTATGACACATTCATAATGATGTCATGACGGGCCAAAGTCACATTCATGATGGTATATGACAAGTAGTAACATTCATGTTGTTGGGGATCTTACTGTGTAGCGTCACTTATGACATATTAATGAATAGTCCAAGTGTACCACTTTACTTGAGCTCAAAGAAATTTCTTATGACACATATATGATGGGTGTATAATGACAGGCAGTAGCATTCATGATGGTGTAATGACAGGCAAAGTCTGATTCATGATGGTCTAAAGATAGGCATGCATGAGCGTGAAGTTCATGTTGTATACAAAGCCAAGAAATGAATAAAACAAGTTTTAACTGGTGGTCCTGCCACGGAGGAGATGGCTGAAAGTGACAGTGTGTAACGATACCAGTTGGTAGCTGTGCTGTAAGTAGGTTAGTAAGCTTTCCTCCCCAGGGCCCAAGGAGAGAGCACCCTGGTTTTACCCCTAGTGTGTTCTCCACCCCAGTCCTAGGCGCTCACAGGTCCAAGCTAGTGAGTGGGCTGGTGCAAGGCTGAAGCGAAAGTCCCCTGCAGGTCATGCTGGTTAATGTCAAGTTGTCATGACAAAGACATTTCTCCGCTATGTGGTTTTGCTTAATGTCAAGTTGTCATGACAAAGATATTTACTGACTAGTGCTCTTGGTTAATGTCAAGTTGTCATGCAAAGACATGGTCAGCCTATGTCATCTTGGTAAATGTCAAGTTGTCATAACAAAGACACCCCAAACAATGTCAAGTGACAGTAAAGATGACATAAGAAACCGCATGACATTAATGACAGCAGTCATTGACATTCATTAATGTTCATGACAAGTGTCATGTCATGTTATGACAATGTCATGTCAGTTTATGACCACCCCTTCAAATAAAGTGTTACCGATATTGCCATGTTCCAGAATGTTTGCAAGTTTCTAGCATGTTTCCAATTCTGACTGTTGGAAGTTCCGAATGTTGTCATGTTATGGAATGTTGCAAGTTCTAGAATGTTTGAGAATTCCGGATTGTTGGCTTCATGTGATGTTCCAGATGTTTTCAAGTGCTAGAATGTTAGTGAGTGTGTGTTTGGAAGTTTGGAAGTTTCAGAATGTTGTCATGTTCTTGAATGTTTGGAAGTTCTGGAATGTTGGCAAGTTCTAAAATGTTTGGACTCTGTGTAATGTTGTCATTTTCCACTATATTGACATAATGTAGAATATTGTCATGTTCCGGAATGTTGTCAAGTTCTAGCATGTTTGCCAGTTCTAGAATGTTAGGAAGTTCCGGATGTTGTCATGTTATGGAATGTTGGCAAATTCTAGAATGTTTGAAAGTTCGGAATGTTGGCATTATGTTGTGTTCCAGAATCTTGGCAAGTGCTAGAATGTTGGTGAGTTCTAGAATGTTGTCAAATTTTAGAATGCTTGGATGTTCCGGAATGTTTGGAAGTTCTAAAATGTTTGGACTTTCTGTAATGTTGTCATTTTCCACGATATTGACATAATGTAGAATATTGTCACGTTCCGGAATGTTGGCATTATGTTGTGTTCCGGAATCTTGGCAAGTGCTAGAATGTTGGTGAGTTCTAGAATGTTGTCAAATTCTAGAATGATTGGAATGTTTGGAAGTTCTAAAATGTTTGGACTTTCTGTAATGTTGTCATTTTCCACGATATTGACATAATGTAGAATATTGTCAGTTCCGGATGTGGCAAGTTCTAGAATCTTTGCCAGTTATAGAAATATTTGAGTGAGTTCCGGAATGTTGGCATTATGTTATGTTCCTGAATGTTGGCAAGTGTTAGAATGTTGGTGAGTTCTAGAATGTTGGTGAGTTCTAGAATATTGTTAGTTCTAGACTGTTGGATGTTCCGGTGAGTTCTAAATGTTTGGAGTTCCGTAATGTTGTCATGTTCTTAAATGTTTAGAAGTTCTGGAATGTTGGCAAGTTCTAAAATGTTTGGACTTTCTGTAATGTTGTCATTTTCCACGATATTGACATAATGTAGAATATTGCCATGTTCCAGAATGTTTGCAAGTTCTTTGCATGTTTGCCAATACTAGAATGTTAGGAAGTTCCGGCATGTTGTCATGTTATGGAATGTTGGCAAGTTATAGAATATTTGAGAGTTCCGGAATGTTGGAAGTTTAAAAGTTGGTGGTTCTGAATGTTGTCAAGTTCTAGAATGGTTGGATGTTCGGAATATTGGTAAGTTGTAGAGAATGTTTGGAAGTTCCGGAATGTTGTCATGTTCTTGAATGTTTGGAGTTCCGGAATGTTGGCAAGTTCTAAAATGTTTCTGTAATGTTGTCATTTCCACGATATTGACATAATTTAGAATATTGCCATGTTCCAGAATGTTTGCAAGTTCTAGCATGTTTGCCAGTTATAGAATGTTAGGAAGTTCCGGAATGTTGTCATGTTATGGAATGTGGCAAGTTCTAGAATGTTTTGAGGTTCCGGAATGTTGGCATATTGTTATGTTCGGACTGTTTTCAAGTGTCTAGAATGTTGGTGAGTTCTAGAATGTTTGGAAGTTCCGGAATGTTGTCATATTCTTAAATGTTTGGAAGTCCTGAAATGTTGGCAAGTTCTAAAATGTTTGGACTTTCTGTAATGTTGTCATTTTCCACAATAATGCGTAATGTAGAATATTCTAATGTTCCGGAATGTGTGGCAAATTCTAGAATCTTTGCCAGTTATTTAGATGTTAGGAGTTCTGGATGTTGTCAGTTAGAGAATGTTGGCAATTTCTGAGAATGTTGAGAGTTTCGGAATGTTGGCATATATGATGTTCCGGAATGTTTCAAGTGCTACATGTTGGTTGAATTCTAGAATGTTGGCAAGTGTCGGAATGTTGTCTCATTGGTTGTGTCTTGACATGTTTGGATGGTCGGAATGTTGGCAGTTCTCAAAATGTTTGGGACTTTCTTAATTTCTCATTTTCCACGAATATGGCATAATGTACAATATTTTCATTTTCCTGATGTTGGCATAGTTCTAGAATCTTTTGCCAGTGTCTCAGAATAGTTAGGGAAGGTCCGGAATGTTGTCATGTTTCGGCAGTTGGCCAATTCTCTAATGTTTGTCAAGTCTAGTTGTTTGAGGGTTTCTGGAATGTTGGGCTTATGGTATGTGTCCGGAATGTTGTCAAGTTCTAAAAGTTTGGAAATTCGGGAAATTCTAATTTTCCACATATTGGCATTTTGTAGAATAATTGCTAGTTTTCATTTGGACATATTGGTAAGTTTCTTATGTTGGGACAGTTCCGGAAAGTTGCATGTTTCTTGACTGTTTGGAAGTTCTGAAAGGTTGGCAAGTTCTAAACATGTTTGACTTTGTTGTTAATGTGTCCATTTTCCACGATATGACGTAAGTAGAAATTTGTCATGTCTCCGGAATGTTGCCAAGTTCTAGAGTGGTTGCAGTTCTATAGAATGTTAGGAGTTCTGGAATGTTGTCATGTTATGGAATGTTGGCACATTCTAGAATGGTTTGAGAGTCCGGAATGTTGGCATTATGTTATGTTCCGGAATGTTGGCAAGTGCTAGAATGTGGTGAGTTCTAGAATGTTGTCAAATTCTAGAATGATTGGATGTTCGGAATGTTTGGAAGTTCTAAACTGTTTTGGACTTCTGTAATGTTGTCATTTTCCACGATATTGACATAATTTAGAATATTGTCATGTTCCGGAATGTGCAGTTCTGAATCTTTGCCAGTTATAGAATGTATAAGGAGTTCTGGAATGTTGTCATGTTAGAGAATGTTTGGCAAGTTCTAGAATGTTTGACGACGGAGTTGGCATTATGTTATGTTCCGGAATGTTTGCTGGCAATGTTATAATGTTGTGAGTCTTAGAATGTTGGATGTTCCGGAATATTGGTTAAGTTCTAGAATGTTTGGAGGTCCGGAAGCTGTCATGTTCTTGAATGTTTGAGTTCCGGAATGTTGGCAAGTTCAAATGTTTGGACTTCTGTAATGTTGTCATTTCCACATATTGACTAATGTAAAATTCTCATGTTCTTCGAATCTTGCAATTCTAGAATGCTTTGCCGTATAGAATGTTAGGAGTTCTTTGAATGTTGTCATGTTAGAGAATGTTGGCAAATTCTACGAATGGTTTGAGAGTTCCGGAATGTTGGCATTATGTGATGTCTCGGAATGTTTTCAAGTGTACTATGTTGGTGAGTTCTAGAAGTTTGGAAGTTTCGGAATGTTGGTGCCTGTTGTTCTTGAATGTTTGGATGTTCCGGATGTTGGCCAGTTCTAAAATGTTTGGACTTTCTCTAATGTTCATTTCCACGATATTGGCATAATGTAAAATTTTTCATGTCCTGAATGTTGGCAAGTTCTAGAATCTTTGCCAGTTCTAGAATGTTAGGAAGTTCCTGCGAAATGTTAGTCATGTTACGCTAAGGTTGGCAAATTCTGCTAATTTTGTCATGTTCTATAATTTGTTTGAGGTTCTTGAATGTTGCAGTATATTATGTTCCGGAATGTTTCAAGTTCCTAAATATTTTGGAAATTCGGGAATCTTCTAATTTTCCACAATATTGGCATTTTGTAGAATCATTGCTTATTTTATTTGGAATATGGGAAGTTCTATAATGTGTTGAAGTTGTCCGGAATGTTGTCATGTTATTGAATGTGTGGGAAGTCTGCGGAGGTTGGCAAGTTCTAAAATGTTTGGCTTTGTTGGAAGTTGTCATTTTGCCACGAGTTTCTGATTAACATATAGAGAAATATTTGTCCAGTTTCCGGAATGTTGCCCATATTCTAGAATGTTCTGCCAGTTTCTAGAATTTTAGGGAAGAAAACAGGGTATTGCCTCTAGGGATTGAGTGCTCATGATGACGATTGGCTTTGCAGGTAACAATTGTGTCCATCGCCTTTGATTATCGGCTTCGGTGTCTGCCAATTCGGGCTCTCTGCTACTGTTCACCCTAAAACAGATTTAGGTCAGTTAATATTTCTCACATCAGTTGCATTATTACTTATCTCTTCACTAGTCCTCTGATTTGTTCTGTTCTGTGCATGAACAGGTCTCTTAACTCTAGTAACCACAATCTGCTGTTATTACCATTTATCTGTTAGCCACACTCAACTCAGCCCTAGCTATAGCAATGGCTTATCTCTGCTCTCTCTCTCTCCTTCCTCTATCAACTCTCCTACTCTCTCCTGCCTGGTATGCCCCATGTTCAGTACTCTTCATCCCTCCTTTGTGTGATAACGGGTACTTGTGTGTAATGTATTTTATTTGTAAGCTCTGGAGGCGGGTCCGTGCAGTTAGAGGCACGGTACCGCACCACCGACAGTTGTCAGTAGCTCAGAAGGTTAGCCAGTCCCCTGTAGCCGGTTGGGGTACCAGCCACAGGTAGCTTCAGTTTAGCCGTTCCCCCAGTAGTTCCGCAGCATGCCGGAGGCTGGTACTGTTCGAAGGAGGCATAGCCCCAATGAATCCTACGGTTACACCACCAACCGCTCCACGTGTTCCAACAGATTTTCTGCCGCTCATACGATACACCCCTGGAGGCCAACCTCTGGTCATTGGCAGCTCATAGTCCGAAAACTGAAGTTTAGCAACACGGGGGGCCATAGTTAACTGCATTCCCGGGGGCCAGAGCGGGCGACATCGAATCTTGTTTTAAAGAAACTGCTGGCTTAAAGTATCACGTAAAGACAGTAAGATTTTGTTATTCACGTCGCTGTGTAATGACACCTGTTACGCCCATCGGGGTCATTAAAATTCAGTTTCAAAAAAAAAATCGGATGTCGTGAATATGCGATGTGGGACTCCGTGATTTTCTTCTGGTCCCTCTCATGTGACCAAGTGATGGACATGTGTAGCC
Organism: Larimichthys crocea; assembly: GCF_000972845.2. Taxonomy (NCBI): domain Eukaryota; kingdom Metazoa; phylum Chordata; class Actinopteri; family Sciaenidae; genus Larimichthys; species Larimichthys crocea. The sequence goes on along the minus strand of NW_020857990.1, from coordinate 218 downwards.
GCATGGTCCGTCATTTTCACCGCTGGCTGTCAAGGTGGTGTTGGCAAACGATGTGGGCTTCCATGACAATTGGGACCATATCGACAACCCCAAGTTGAGACCCAGAGTCAGAGCTGCAGTCTTAAAGCTTCTCTGCGGCCTCCTTAGAGCAGTTTGCCCACCCCAGTCCTTAGCATTATAGAGACTGTGTCTGTCCCCCGTCACCTACATTATTAAGA
>NW_020857989.1:0-744 GCF_000972845.2 Larimichthys crocea | reverse complement strand
ATCATATTAACATAGCACATGAATCAAACTTTATTTGATTTACTTCGTCATCTAAACATCGTGAAGTAATGCAGTTTATTTATTTGTTCTCATTGTCAGGAATTCCAGAAAAGCTTTCCACCGTGTATGAGTTGGTCAAGTATGTCACCATGGTGATCTACACCTGCTCAGCACAGCATGCTGCAGTGAATGCTGGACAGGTAAATCCTTTTATGCTGTTTTAATGCTATTTTTGTGAAATGGATTGATGAGGCTTTGCAGTTCAGTTTTCTGTATCACAAGTTTAGTTTACTATGTTAGTGTGCAAATCTTTGTGAATTAGCATGAAACTCAAAGTACAGGTATTTGCAAGTATTTTGATCAAAACCATTTATGTGAACCACACCTAAGGTATTTGGATTCATTCTCTGGGGACCATGAATGTTCTCAAATGTTTTTGTTCCAGTCTGATTTTTCATGGCAATACATTCAATAGTTTAAAATATTTGGACCAAAGTAGCTGACCGACTGACCAACAGACTGGCATTTCATGGCTTCAAGTATTAATCAGTCATCTGTTATTTTTTCACTGCAGTATGACTATGGTGCCTGGATGCCCAACACTCCCACCACTATGCAACTTCCACCAACCACAAAAGGGACAACGATGGTGGGAACAATCCCTAACATTAGCACAACAGTGAAGGGATTGGCAACCATGTGGCTGCTCAGCCAGCCGTCTTCTGACTTTGTAAGTGGCCAAGA
>NW_020857988.1:14182-15352 GCF_000972845.2 Larimichthys crocea | reverse complement strand
GGCAGCATGTTCCTCAGATCTTTCCAGTCTTGACCAGTCTTGGTAACTTTGTGGAGTTTTCATGTCAAACAGGAAACACTTTGATGTCCAGATGTTGCTGTGTAACATTCCTGCAGTGAGCCGAGCACGTCAACGTTTCAGGTTTTTCACTTGGATCCATCGATCAGCGCTGAATAAAGATTCACCACACCACAATAAAAGCATGAACGACTTTTATTTTGACAAACCGTCACCTGGTTGCACATAACTGAAGTCATTTCCACCCGTGCATGTATTTATGATTTCATCAGAAGTTTGAATGTGACGCACCTGAAGTCTTTAACGTGTCTCTGCATTTTGAAGACTTGGCTCAGTGTTTGTGTGGAGGTGCTGCCTCCTGCTGGTCACTCTGCAGTCTTACTGACATGAACTTCACTGCGACAGGTGAAGCTGAGACAGCGGTGGATACAGGACAGAATGAGGACTGAGGATGAATCAGTATATAAAGCATGCTGTGGGAAAACTGACAAACAGAACTGAAGGCAAACATCTGGAGGAGCTTTACTGAGGTTTGGAAGAAAAAGTTGGTAATGATTGTCACAAAGTGTCCAAGCAGAAAATCCACGCAGGAGCTTTAAAACACTGAGACTCGTTTATAAAACTCACATTAACACAGATCATCGACAGCCGCTCTGACATCACAGAGCCGCCCTGTGACATCACAGAGCCGCCCTGTGACATCACAGAGCCGCCCTGTGACATCACAGAGCCGCCCTGTGACATCACAGAGCCGCCCTGTGACATCACAGAGCCGCTGTGACATCACAGAGCCGCTGTGACATCACAGAGCCGCTGTGACATCACCTGGAAGAAATAAGGCTGTCCCTGAGAAAGAGGCAGCAGATGTTTTTCCAAAACCTGAAAATATGGTTCAGCATTAACAGAGCGTGTGCAGGTTACCCATCATGCCGTGTGCAGGTTACCCATCATGCCGTGTGCAGGTTACCCATCATGCCGTGTGTGTCCTCACCCAGAAAGACAAAAACTTTTTAAAGTTGATTTTTATTTTCCCAAAAACACAAAAAGAGAATTCCACATAAAAAATGAAAAGATTGATTTGGTTGTGTTCAGCACCTCGATGTGACCATACTATGGATCAATGAAGTCATTATGACTCTTTACATTTTTAAG
>NW_020857988.1:0-14172 GCF_000972845.2 Larimichthys crocea | reverse complement strand
ATAGTCTTGTCTCTGTTTCATGTGTCAGTTTCCTGTTTTATTGTGACAGTTGTCTCTGTGTCATGTGTTCACGTTTCCTGTTTTATTTGACAGTCTTGTCTCGTGTCATGTGTCAGTTTCTGTTTATTTTGACAGTCTTGTCTCTGTGTCTGTGTCAGTTTCCTGTTTTATTGTGACAGTGTCTTGTCTCTGTGTCATGTGTCAGTTTCCTGTTTTATTTGACAGCTTCTTGTCTCTGTGTCCATGTGCAAGTTTCCTGTTTTATTGTGACAGTTTGTCTCTGTGTCATGTGTCCGTTTCCGGTTTTATTTGACAGTCTGTCTCTTGATGTGTCAGTTTCCTGTTTTATTTTGACAGTCTTGTTCCTGTGGTCTGTGTCCGTTTCCTGTTTTATTTTGACAGTCTTGTCTCTGTGTTGTCATGTGTCACTTCCTGTTTTATTGTGACAGTCTGTCTCTGTGTCATGTGTCAGTTTCCTGTTTTATTTTGACAGTCTTGTCTCTGTGTTATGGTCAGTTTCCTGTTTTATTTTGACAGTCTTGTCTCTGTGTCATGTGTCAGTTTCCTGTTTTATTTTGACAGTCTTGTCTCTGTGTCATGTGTCAGTTTCCTGTTTTATTTTGACAGTCTTGTCTCTGTGTCATATGTCAGTTTCTGTTTTTTGTGACAGTCTTGTCATATTATATTTTGCATGTTCATGTTTTTATTTCTATGTTCTTCTTTGTCGTCGTTGTATTTGACTCTTCAGCTCGTCTGTAGAGTCTCAGTGTCTCCGTGCAGAGCGCGAGCGGTTCTCTGGTCGACACATTTCATTGTGTTGTTACCCTGTGAAGAGGAAACATGTCGCCGTTCCTCTGCAGCCTGCACAACTCCTTTTTTCTCCACACACACTCGAACAAGCCTTTCCTGTCTCACATTCCTCAGAGTAACACTCGACAGACGGACTAACACGAGTCTGGTTTCCATCAAACAGGTCGGGGCACGTCGGCTGCGTTGCTGTCAATGATTCCAGTCTGAATCGTTGTTGACTTTGGACTTAAACAGAGCTGAACGTGTCATGATCACAGCAACAGGAAACACAGAATTCACTCTCACTGGTCTTCTTCTGAAGCCACAGTGCACGTAAACACGAGTAATAAAAAGTCTATCCTCCCTGTGACGTTCCTGGAACTTCAGCCTTTGGACCTGCAGAGTTTGAGTTTCCCATGCCTTCAAGAACAGAACAAAACTAAGTGTGAATAAAAGGAAGTCCAGTCCTGTCCGTACTTTATCCTGTCACCCAGTTCATATAAATGAGGAGAAAGAGGAGAAAGTCAAACCTCTGCAGTCGCTTCCTTCTGTTTTAGTCTCAGCTGCCGCCCAGACGCGTCTTGATGACGCAACAGGAAGCAGGGGCACTGTTAGGATGTTGAAACATCGAGGGCTCGCCCGCAGGAACAGCTTTAGAGTTTCACTGTATGATAATAACACAGTTTCAGTTCATGTAAGTGAAATGAATATAAATGTGAGTCACTGTGCTCTGTCAAACGTTCCAGTCAGGCTGGCAACGTCAGATCATAAGAAACAAAACGGAGTCAAACATGATGACAAAATAAGAGCCTAACGCTGATGAAGCTGCCATGAGCCTGACTGGACGATACCAATGTGTTGTTTGTTTGTAGCTTGGACACTTTGATGGTTTGGTCTCCATCAGGACGTCATCGTCATTGTGGCTAAATCAGAGTTTCAGTTCAGCTCTTTGTTTTCTACAGTCAGAGCATAAACAGCTGATCAAGTTTAAAGATCAAAGTTTTCAGGTTGTCAGACCAGTTCTGACACATCTCACAGAATAATGAGTGAATGAATTCATGAATATTCAGACCTACAAACAGTCAATAACTGCTCTCATCTACAAGTATATTATGGAAGCCCCAAATAAAACCACTGACAGCAGAGTGTCTTCATCAGGTGTGTCATGTTACCTGTCAGGGTTCTCACCTGTTAAAGTCCAGATGAGCTCAAAGAGACTTTCTTTCTGCCTTCGTGTGCAGACGCTGACAGACGCTGCTGGTGTCTGTGTTCATCTGACCGACAGCCGTCACATCCTCATACCTTCAAATCCAAATCCAGAAACGTCAGTATGACGTCAGAGCAGAACCCCAGTCTGAGCTGTAGTGCTGCCAGTCAGCAGCAGGTGTCACTGTTACCAAAGGTGTGTCAGTCAGCGCTCTGATGGGAGTTTTCACAGCAGCTGGAGACACTGACAGAGCTCCAAAGAGTCCAAAGTGCAAAAGACTGAAGGCCCAAAAAGAAGAAGAGCAAGAAAAAACAGGTGAGTCATTGAAGGTGGCAGGAGAACAGTCTGTAAAGTCATGACAACATGTGACAAACACAAAGTGCATCAACAAAGAGGTCGACTGAAGCTAACCAACGATTGTGACACACATTTACACTAAAACTGTGTGAGACATTCAGCAGCCTTCAGAACACGACCACACCGTCTGTCTGTTTCAATACAAACATGCTTTAAGTCATAAATGTGTTGAAGTCACTGTGAGTAAAGGGAAAGAAAACTTTTTCAATAACTTCAATTATGACTGAGGATAAATGAAGTCAGAGTCGTTTTAGTTTTTTTTATTCAACACACCTTAAAAACCTACAAGAACTCCACAGAGAACACATACATACAATAAAATACATGAGAAGAAAGCAAATAAAACATATTCATATGAAAAAGAAAAATATGGGTTGAATCCAAAACAACAAAAAACAAGATATTCCCACAAATCTGTCTGTCTGTATATCATCAAGTTTTAAATGAAAATGAGTTTGAACGTAACCAAAGAGTCTGTCGTGCTGTTTCACGTAACTTTACTCATTTTAAATCTTCAGTTCAAGCTATGAGAGTAAAAAGTTTATACAGAAAGAGAGCAGAGAGGAAAACCAGCCGGCTCCAAAAAGACGAGTGCAACCATAGAATGAAGCTTCCAAGGACAGAGGCGGTACAAGAAAGAAGTTATTTTATCTGAAGTGTCAATGTTAAAAAAAACATGTTTGATGTTTTAATACATCTGTCAAGTTGCAACTTTTATGGTATTTTCCTGTGCATACTATGGTGTGTCTGTAATATGTATCTGTGGGTAATAACGAGTACTTACTAACCATTCATTGGGTACTTTATTTCAGCCATGTAGTTTCCATAGTAAAGTAAACCAGGTAAAGAACTAGTACTCTGACACCTCTGACTCACCATCAAGCCACAACAGAACACTTTTGTATTGGCAGCATGTGGTATGTAAAGTTAATGAACTGGAACTCACCGTGTATTTAAACAACAATCAGAGTTATGGTATTTCCAAGTACATACTGTAGTATTAATTAATATGTGTCTATTGGGTAAAAACTAAGTAATTACCCGCCATTTATTTGAGTCCTGTCTTAACTGAACTTGGTGACTATCATCTAGTTTCTTCTTTCACTACTTACTGAGTAATAGGTTAGTGGGTAAGTCTTGACTTGGACTGAAACCTCTTTGGACCGGTCTTGACTCGTCCTGGTTTTGGTCTCTTTCCTTCATTAGCAACATCTTTTATCCCTGAAAATGATGAACGACTTCAAATTGTCAGCAGGTTTATGTGTCAGGTCCTCTATGTCTCTGTGTTGATGACTTAAATCCCCCTTAAATGTGGTTGGCTTTGAAGGTCCTCCTCAACATTTCCTCAGTCCCAATGTTTGTAGTGTGATGATGTTGTTCTATATTGTGAACAGGTCATTCTATATTTTAGATTGAAGTACACACTTTGGTTTTGAGGGACGCGGTGTTTCTAAGTTGCTGATATGTTGTCAGTGTGTTCTTTAAAAATGTTCATATGAGTATGGTGTCACAGGGCTGCCATGCAGCCTTCATGCTAAATAGCCTGAGGACAAACTGATCCCAAAGAACATTATTTAATGTGTACATAAAAAATACATCATGTTCATTTCATGTTTACCCAGTCGTCCACAATGAATTAGAAAAAGTCTGAAATAAAAAAAGTGTTCCTCATTTAAACTTGAAACACTGAAAAGGGTCAAACTGAAGAAACGTGCGACTGTAAAACAGCTGCCTTGTTCAGAGATTCATCACACAGTTTGTTGCTTTGATTAAGCTGAGAATAGCTCTGCTGAAAGGAATGGATCGACCTCTCTGAGAGCCTCGATCAGGACTGAGCTGGCTGCACGTCCCTTTAGTCGCACCATCTCTATGACAGCTCGTGCTTTATCTGCTCTGGGTCTTCCACTGACGGAGCTCATTTCATAATCATTTATAACGCCACGTACAAAGAGTTCATCCAGAAGACGATCCAGAACAGGTCGAGACACACGGCGTATAAACGGTGTCTGAAATGAAATTAGCTTTTCCTCTGCTGGGACCTTGTCCTCTGCTGGGACCTTGTCCTCTGCTGGGACTCTGTCCTCTGCTGGGACCTTGTCCTCTGCTGGGACCTTGTCCTTTGGTAGGCCCCTGTGCCTTGCTGGGACATTCCTCCGTGTAGTTTCCCTTCTTTGATCTGGAATATAATCAGGGAAAAGACTTTTGATTAATGTCCAACAGTCACTTTCAAACAGAGATGGATTAAATGTTTTGGTCTGCTACAGTAACATCTCTCTGTAATGTGCTGTGATTTCTTTGGAGAAAAAAACAGAACCATAGGGGAGAATTTTAAGCGTCAATAAATAAAACAGCATCAGACATCAGAGGCTCCTGACCACGTGTGCAGGTTACCCATCATGCCGTGTGCAGGTTACCCATCATGCCGTGTGCAGGTTACCCATCATGCCGTGTGTGTCCTCACCCAGAAAGACAAAAACTTTTTAAAGTTGATTTTTATTTTCCCAAAAACACAAAAAGAGAATTCCACATAAAAAATGAAAAGATTGATTTGGTTGTGTTCAGCACCTCGATGTGACCATACTATGGATCAATGAAGTCATTATGACTCTTTACATTTTTAAGATCTTGTTATGACCATATCTCAGGGTATGACAGAAGTAACATAAACAAAAGGTTTTTTATTAAATGAAAATTCACATTGTCTTTAACAAAAGGAGTTGAGGCAAAAGGGGAACAAAGGGTGAGCAAGTGCTGTTAAAAGAACAAACAAATATAACAAAAAGAGAACTCTAACAGAGCCTATAATTTATAACTAGGAAACCAAAACGAGAAAGAAAACCCTCACTATCTAAATCTAACGCTAAATAACAAAACACACATCCAAAACAGCACCCCTGAACTAATGGGTCTAACAGAAAAATACTCTTGTGCGTAATCAGTAAATATGAGTCTAAACTAATCCCTGCCCAGTCCCAGAAGAAATCCTCACTGTTTCAAAACATGATTTTAACAAGAACACCTCCTCAGCTGAGACCCACACCTGGACTTACATAGGGAATAGACACCACACACACACATAACCCGGGGCAAAACGGCGAAACAGATCTAATGAGTAAAAATAAAGACAAAGATGAAAAGTCTTTGAATAATAACAACATGCTTTGAATTTGGAGTGAGTCATGTAAATAAAGGAAAGCCTAAAAACAGTTGGAATGTTCAATGTTCTCCATAACAGCTGAATGGAAATCTCTTTCATCCATGTTTCCCCCATAATGAATGGAATAAGGAGATATAAAAAACGTCTATTGAAAAATTTGAAAAAATACAAAGGATCAGAGTACACGTAAAGAAATGAAAATACAAACATGACATTGTGTCTGGTTGATCATATTTTGTGTCCATTACTGACGGAGGATGGCCCTCCTTTCTGTTTCTTTGGTTTTTGGTCTCTTTCTCGTCGGTTTCTGACGAAACATCTCGACCAAATGATCAAACAATAACTGCCAAGAAATCCTCTCAACAGCCAGAAACTAGTCACATAAATTGAAAACGTCTCATCTGAAACACTAATGAAAAACCTATCTAAATATATTTCAATCAAACACAACGAATGTGCCCCAGAACATTTCACCAACAAATGGTTTCCCAGACTGTCAGTTATTTGTGTTGTCAGAAGTTTCTCTACAACAGGAGGAGACTTCTTTGCTTACAGAGGGACACAGAGCATGAGGAACCCAGTGACCTGACCCTGAACCCGGATAAAGAGGTTCAGTGCATGTGGTGTTGAAGTGGTGGAGGTGGATCCAGTGTGTCAGAGGAGACTCTGTAGAACGGACAGAAGCCAGCGGGACAGTCCACATACACTGCTACTCTGTGAGAGCCGCGAGGAAGTAGGAGTGGAGGAGGAGGACGGAGGAAGTAATGTTTTTCTGTTATTGTGCCGAGACCAGACGTAACCATCTTCATCAAGGAAACATTCAGACCCGGACTGATCACAAATCCAAACCCCAGTCAATCACTCTTTCCTTATCCTTTGATTCCTCTTTAAACTCACTGATACATAAGCTCTTCCTCTCACTCCGACCTCCCAGTAACAGGCGACCAGTCAGACCATTCACACCGCAGCTGAGACGTAATCAACCTCTCTGGCTGATCAGGATACGGCTGCTATCGCGTTTCAGATCGGCTTTTCTCTCACATATGTCACTTCCTGTTGTTTTCGACAGTTTGAGGTTTGTGTTCACTGTGTTTGTGGTCCACTGTAGTTCACAGGCATCTGATGGAGAGAACAAGACAGAATACAGCAGCAGTTTATCATCTAACACACCTGATGGGTTATTTGTTGCTTTATTAACAGACTGACTGTTAATTAGATCCAAACTTCACAATGGACTCGTCTTTTTGGATCTTCTTTCAAACTGAGAGTTGAATGCAGATACACAGGCTTTTGATTTAAACTCCTTTAACATGTGCTGCCTTGTTTTCATGAATCAAAGTGAACAAACACTTACACTTCCTCAGCCAGGTTTCAGCCTCTGCTCTCCACCATGATCCACCCTGGAGGAAAACAAAGATGAACCTTCAGAAGCTTCTTCATCAATGATCTTCAGAAAGATTCACTCAATCCACCATCAAGACAAATCATCTGCATGTATAAAACACATTCATACACACATCACATTCAACTTTACATCAAACATTCAGAAGACAAAAAGGAAACATCCAACAAATCAGATCAGATCGACTTTATTGATCCTCAGTGAGGAAATTCACTCGTTACCGGGCTCCTGATCTACAAGATGGATGATAAAATACTGAGAATTCAAGAAAGAAATGTCTGCTGTAGAGTGGACCCCCACGGACCAAGGATCAGTCCTTCATGCAGTGATTATTCCTGCTGTCGGTTGCCGGCTGGGGACCTGCTTACTGCGACTGTGATATTAATCAGGCCTTTAAAGAATTTTATAGTAACCTGTATAGTTCAACATCTCCTCTCATAAGTTTATAGAACCACTAGGATCCCCAAACTGACAGATGAACAGAGGATTTTCTAGACCTTGATACAACTATTGAGGAGATTAAAGGGGTAATTAAGGCTTTACCTTCAAGTAAAGCACCTGGGCCCGGCGGCTTCACTGTGGAATTCTTTAAGAGCTTTGCCACAGAGTAAGCTTCACCTTTACTAGAGGTGTATAAGAAGCGCTGGAGGGGACAGGCCCTATTAGTCCAGTTCTAAGAAAGATCTGGATGAATGCAAGAATACCGTCCTATTTCATTAATGCAAATAGATGTTGATAAATTTCTGTCCACCGTGGTGAGGTTTGTTTTGTCCTGGGTTTTTGTCTTCCTGTTTTATTCTGAAAAATTTACTATTCCTGTTTTATTTGAAAATTAACTCTCCTCTTGTTCCAGGTCACTTGCCCTTCCTCATGTGTCCGGTCGAGTGTCTCCTGATTGTGTCCACCTGGTCCCCATCACCCTCATGTGTCTTATAGTCTGCGTCTCCCCTTGTCTTGTGTCAGAGTGTCTCGTTCTTGCCGTGTCGTCATAATCCACGTTTTGTCCTTTCCTTTTCTCCACGTAAGCCTGGATTCTTTGCCTCATTTGTGAGTGATTTTTGTTCTACATTAAATTTCATAGAGTGTTTTTTTGTTTCTCATCTTCCGCTTTGGTTTTTCCTTTTTCTTTGTATTCATAAATAACTTTCATAGCCTGTTTGGTTATCACTCTGTCTGAGAGGTTGAAGAGTTAAAGACTGCCTGAACTATTATTCCCCTGTGTCTGAGTCCTGTTTGAGTCCAGGTCTGACAGATGGCTCCCTGATTGAGTGAACTGATCTCCCCCTGTCTGTATTATTTGTGTTAAACTTCAATAAAAATGTTCATTACAAAAACAGTAACAAACATTTCAAAGTAGAAATGAGTCAAGTTATTGGTTTAAATTGAAGCAGGAAGTAAAGATGTTAACACATAACTCAGACAATGCACAGGTACATTCAGTGACTCAGTGTGTCCCACAGGACTCTGAGACTGTGGTGGTGGACCTCAGACCTTCTAGGGGGGTCCAGGGGCTGCCCCAAAGAAAATGTTGCACATTTTAAAGTTCATCAGTCTGCTGGACTTGAGAACAAAACTGAGATGCTGGATCTGTGAAGAACTTTGTGCTCTCGTATCTCATGAATGAATCTTGATTTAAAAACTTGAGTTCACAGGTAGAAGTCCACAAAGGACAGAGGGAGTCAGTCAGATGATCAGACAAACTAAGTTAAGCACAACACACAGTACGCTTTAATCCTGCTGTTTGGTTAAAACATTCAGAGTTAGTAAATCATCATTGGTGGAGTCTTTCCTGAAGGACTGCAGTACACTGAGATGTTTTGATCATGTGACTTGACTTAGAAACAAAAATCTGACAATCTTAGTCCAAATGTCCAAAAATGAACTTTGTCCTCTGATAAGTTTGTATTCTGCTATAAACACTTGACTGCATTTGCCAGAAAGAATGGATGTCCTATCCATCAAAATGATCACAAACAGATTCTGGTCTGGTATCAGTTAGAGGGTCAGTCTCAGGACTCTCAGCACATCAGTACTGTCTTCACTGTTATCAGCAGTGCTGCTGGTTCAGACTGTGAACCAACAGTCCTCAGCCTGTCAGTGTGACAGAGAAACAGTGTGTGAGCTCTTGTTGTCTCTTCATACTGAGAGTGTCATCTCCAGCGTGGATTCTCCCGACCAGCAGACAGCAGCTTCACTCCTGACTCTCCTGGATGATTGTAGCTCAGGTCAGCTCTCTCAGAGGGGGGGTTGGAGCTCAGAGCTGAGGCCGAAGTAAAACCTTCCTCTGCTACCAGACAGCCTGACAGCCTGGGACACACACCACACACACACACCACACACACACACAACACACACACACACACACACACACACACACACACACCACACACACACACGGAATAAAAAGAACTCAATGTTAAATGTTCTCATCCGTCCCTGCTTTGAAATTCATTCTGACTAAAGTTAATCACACACAGACCTGTGATCAACAAAGTATTCTGGCTCTGCATTCATACTTTTCGAAGGAACTGATTGCCTTCATAGACATATAGATGGCTAACTGTTGACGTTTCATTAACATGAACAGACAACAGTCTCCAGACTAGATGTGCTGACGGTAACCCTACATGGTAGACTCCACGACAACCAACACCGTACGTCGTGGGACTGTCACTGGCTATTATCTTTCCACTTTAACTATTGGTGACTGTTTAACTCCCTCACCCCTCACTGGGCTTATGCCCCCTTCCATCAACTTCATGTCTTTGGATGGTAAGGATCCAGGTACCAGAGAGAACCATGCAAACTCTGAACATACAAGCAACTGCAACCCTCTTGTCTGTGAGGACAACTGTATCACTGCACCACAGAGCTATACAATGCAACCTGATCTGGATCCTCTGAGGGGTTTCCTGTGCAGGACTGGCCCGTGAGGCGGCGTTACAGTAGTCTAGCTGGAGATGAAACACGCTTGTGTCAGGAGCTAGTGCATGTTGAGTTAAGTAAGGTCTGATTTTTATCATGTTGTGAAGTGCAAGCAGATGACTGGGCAACTGAGGCAACATGATTGGAAAAGGTCTGTTTTCATCATAACCCCTAAGTTTAACACCACCCTGGTGGGGGCGAGACACAAGGAGTGTTTGATGTGGATGTATGGTGTATTAGGTCTGTCTGGAAGAGCAGCAGTTCAGTTTGAGAGGTTCAGCTGGAGGTGAGTGTGTCTTCATCCATGTGGAGATGTTGAGCCAGAGGACAAGAGCAGCGAGAGGTGGGCCTCAGGGACATGAGATAGTGAGTGTCTGTCACTGATGGCATGTGCGGAGTCATTGGATCCAAGGAGGGGTGTAGAGAGCAATAGTGGGTCCATGCACCGAGCTGGGGAACCATGTGATGGCGGATTGTGACATTGGGACAACTGTAGCCCCAGCGGATATGTGATACATCAACCTCCTGCAGTGGTAAGATTCAAACCAGGAAAGAGCCAAGCCAGAGATGCCCCTTAGAGTAGAGAGTAGAGAGGAGGATGCGATGGTTAACTGTGTCAAGGCAGCTGATCAGTCAACAGAATGAGGACAGAGGACTGTGCTGCTGCTCTGGCTTCTTTTAAGGCTTCTGTCACCGACACAAGCAGTTTGTTTGAGTGACCACTCTTGAAACCAGAATGGTTCGATCCAACAGTTGTTCAGGGAGAGGAATTCTGCCCGTTTAATAGTTTGGATAAAAATGGAAGTGAGACAGGATGATAGTTCTCGACCTGAGCAGGTTCAGGGGTTTCTTGAGTAGAGGCGTTACTCGAGTGCTTTGAATGCAGTGGGAAAAGTGCCTATCATGACACCTTTAACACATGTTTGTAGCTGCCATGATGGTTGGGCTGATGGATCGAAGAAGGTTTGTTGGTATAGGGTCCAAAGAGCATGAGTGGACGGCTACATGTCACAGAGCTGGTCAGAGAACTGGCTGCTGATTGCTGCAACTTTGCCTGTAAGGAATGATGCAAAGGTATCAGCGGTAGGGCTGGTAGGGAGGGGAGGTGGAGGGTTGAGTAGTGATTTAAGTGGGGAAAGGTTTCCGGGTGTCAGTGACACTTTGGCTTTGTCGTTGTAAAAGCAGTGCTTGCAGCAGTGCGCGGCGTGAGAAAGAGGATAAAAGTGTCTGTGACAGAGTTGATTGAGCCATTTTCTTCAGCAGCTCTGAGCTTGGTGCGCAGTGATCGGAGGGTATCATCCAACCGTGGGTGAGATTGGTTGGGTCGAGCCGGCCTCGTGAGTAGAGCAGAGTGAATCAGTGGCATCATTAATCTTCAGAGAGGAGAATGTGCTAGTGGAGGTAGACAGAGAGAAACATAGGGAGAAGTAGGTTGGAGATGAGCTAGGAAAGGTGGTGGTTGTGGTGGAACGTAACCATCGATGGAGGAGCGAGGGTTGCTCTGAAGGAGTGACATTGAACTGATAAAATAGTGATCTATTTGTGGAATTCTGTGGCATCTTTTGATTTGAAAGGGCAGATGTTTTGATCATCAATGACACAGCCGAAGCCAAATGAATACATGTCAGTCAAGTAGACTTTGCCAGTAAAAATGTTTGTTTCACAAACGGGAAATACAGTGTTACACAAATACATCACAGTGTGATCTGATGAGAGTCTTCAGTGTACAGTGTGGACTCTCCAGTCCAGCAGAGAGCAGCTTCACTCCTGAATCCTGCAGGTCATTGTTCTCAGGTCCAGATCTCTCAGACGTGAGGACTGGGAGCTGAGAACTGATGAGAAACTCCTGACAGCATTTCTCTGTGAGCCTGGTTTGATTTAACTGATTAAAAACACAATGAACAACCTTTAACCTTATGTTTTACCTTAACATGCCAGATACGTTCGTATCAGTTCAGTTTATTTATCAAGTGAATTTGTGGAATTTTTAATTTTGAAGGCAGATGTTTGATCATCAATGACACAGCAGAAGCCAAATGAATACATGTCAGTCAAGTAGACTTTGCCAGTAAAAATGTTTGTTTCAACAACAGGGAAATACAGTGTTACACAAATACATCACAGTGTGATCTGACCTGAGAGTCTCCAGTGTGTACAGTGGGATCTCCAGTCCAGACAGAGAGCGCTTCCTTGAATCCTTCAGGTCGTTGTTACTCAGGTCCAGCTCTGTCAGACGTGAGGACTGGGAGCTGAGGACTGTGACAGAGCTTCACAGCTTCTCTCTGACAGATTCAGCCACTCAGCCTGTTAGAGATAGTGATAAAGAAAACATTGTTGTGTTTCGCCATCGACAAATAAAAAGTTCTATGGCTGATCTTACTGAGCTGTGAGTGAACAATCAGTCCCATGGTCTCAAGTGAAAGGAGTTTTGTCTGGATGATGCATGTCATTTTTTGAATTATATACTGGAATCTAACAATTAATTCATCAAATATCGCAACATTTATAGAAATTAATTTTAGTCTTAAACTAACTGCATTTCTTTGTTTGTGGTTGGGCTACGTTATCTGTGGAGGTAGAATCAAACTAAGAAAACAATTTGAAAGATTGTTCAATTTATCCACTAAAAACATCAGTGTGACTAGATCTCATCGTTGAAGACATTCATTAGTTGGAAACAATCCTACATATGATACAGTTATTATCTTTGGTGTCTGTGCACTTACGAGCTTTGTTGGAGGCTTTGGACCACTGGCAGCATCCTCAGAAGAACCTCCTCTGAAGCAGAGTATTTCTTCAGGTCAAACACTTCCAGATCTTTGTCTGATGACAGTAGATGAAGACCAGAGCTGACCACTGAGCGGAGTCAGTTCATCTGTGGGAGAGACTTCCTGAACTCGGTACTGTTGGATCTCTCCACTAGAGAAAGATCATTCCGTTCATTTCAGACAGTGGAAGGTTGATGATTCTCTCTGGAGACAGATTCTCTGATCTTCTTCTTGATGTACTCGACTGTCTGCCTTGGTCTGTGAGCTTCTTTTCTTTTTCAGTAGGCCTTCAGGAGGCTTGGTCTGATTGGCAAGTGAAAGCCCAGAGGAAGCGGAGGAACAAGTCCAGGTGTCCATTTGGACTCTGTAAGGCCTTGTCAATAGCAAACCTGTGGGACCTCCCATCACAAGATGTTTTGGTGAAAAACATTCGCACACGTTCAAACGTTTGCCCTGGTTCAGACATCACATTCTTGTTTGTGTTAATGGTTTCCTCTCTACATAAGCTGCCAAAAACTCTGAACACTCAGATGGTGAAGCTAAACATCTTGTCTTCTTTCTTCTTCCCACGTTCTTCTTTAAAGTCTCTGTAACCTCCTGAACACACTGAGGCGCCTTGACATCAATGCCACTCTTTTAGATCTTCCTCGTAGAAGATCAGGTTGCCCTTTTCCAGCTGCTGGAAAGCCAGTTTTGATAATGACACAATGTATTGAATGTACTGAATGTACTTTTCTGGTTCATACTTCTCTTTTGTCCGATCCATCGCAAACACCAGGAATTCTGTGTACATCTCAGTCAGGTCTTGGGCAGCTCTCCTCCCTCTCTGGTCTTCACAGATCTCCAGAACTGTAGCGTGATCCAGCGAAGACTGGGATGTGCACATGATGGGAGGCTTCGTGTGTCTTGTGGGGTTGATTCTGCTGGCCTGCTCTCATCTCTGAATTCTTCTGAAGTACTCGTCCTTCTGAGGGTCAGTAACCCTCTGACCTCTGTCATGATGTTGACAAAATCCGAATGGATCTTATTGGTGCTGCAGGTCGTGTGGTTATCCAGAGGCGAGCAGAAGGAAGCAGATTTCTATTGACGAGGTTTGTCAGAGCTATCTCCACTGAGGTCACGCTGTAACATCAATTTAACTGCCTGGTTTTTATTGGTAGAGCAGTCCAGTTGAAGTCGGCTCTCATCCAGTCATCCAAAAAAAACAACTTGATTCACTTCGTCATAGTTGGTTGATTCCTGATGACTGCAGAGTTTAAAGATTTAGTAGAGCTTCTTCTGGGATGACTCTGGCCTCATGATACATCAATGAATGCCTCTGTCAAGAAAACTTTTGTTTCTGTCCATAAGTCAGCTGGGCAGGTGAGGGGAATATGAGCGCCCTCCTGATTGGCTCTTCCTTCAGCCAGTCCAACACAAAACTTGCACGTAAGAAATGTTTTTCCATTCCTGCGATTCCAGTGGTCAGCACTGTTCTTAGGTTTATATCTCCAGAGGGAGCTTGACATGTACTGGGGTTCAATTGATTTCTCTGTATCTGCTGGCTCCCTGCTTGCCTCCACTCTGC